>NW_006436284.1:4941016-5010884 GCF_000325575.1 Pteropus alecto
GGGTGTGGGTGGAGACCGAAAGGGAGGAAGGAAAGGGGAGGGGAAGAAGTTAATGGGAAGTTAGCAGGGACCAGGAGGGTGTGGGTACCAGTGATGTGAGAATAAGAGCAAAATAGGCCACTTGACCAAATTAGCATTTTCTTTCAACATTTTGCATGTCCCAGCGAATGAAGAAAAACGGCCTAGCCCAGTCTTGGGCATCATCTCAGTTGTCTCTGATACCCTTCAGCCTTTCTCATGTCCCCCTCAATCACGCTGTGGCTTTGGTTTTCTGGGGCAAGGCCCTGGGAAGACAAGATCTAGTTCATGTTTTGGCACATTTACGATTTCAAAATTAAAGTGCTTGCCTTTTTAAAAAAAAAGAAAAAAAATGTAGCCTTTGGATCCCTGTTGCTTGGTGACTGGGCCTTTTGTATAATTGGTCTAGGGAGGGACAAAACATACTGAGAATAAGAGATTTGGTTGAGGAAAGGAAGGCAAAGTTCAGGTACAGAAATGACCCAGTTGCACTGGGAGTGTCTGGAGCATCCAGCGAGCCTGGGGGAGTGGGAGGCGGGGGGCGGTCTGGGGAGGTGGAAGACAGGCCCATAAAGAGTGAAAATTGAAAGGAGGCCAGACAACTTCTTCAACTGAGTTTAAAATGCCTGAGGCAGTACAGTGTTGGAGAGTTTTTTTTTATTCCCACCGTTTCATTTAGCTGGGTCAGAAGTTCCCAGGAAAGTGATTTCTCTCAACAAATTGGAAATGATATATTTCAATTTAGTGTAGTGCGAACGGCATTTGCTAGCGTGCTTAGTTTGGCTGGTAGTGGGTTCTTAGGTGCTAATTGACCAGATGACACCAGAGCTTTACTACTCTTCATTTTCGAAAAACCAAAAATGACATTGATATGCTCCCTAAACAGTTTTTACTGATGGAAATAATGTAGTGGCTTGCTCTGTAAATAATGTAATGCTTATGAAAATGTTGCTGATTTCCTAGACCATAATTAATCTATAAAGTGAGTTTGAGTTTGAGCCATTTAAGGTGATAATATTAATGAAACTTGTCATAGGATTAAATTCTTTAGCTCTAATTATTTTGTGTTTATTACACTTGTGTAATGTAATCCCTCTAAAACGGAGTTCGTAAGGATTATGAACCAGGTCGTCGTTATTTCATGCTCTGAAACCAGGCAAGATGGCTTCCATTGGTAAGATGTAAAGAAAATACTAGGAGAGGGATGGGAGTTCTGTGTAGCTGGATCTGATAAAGAGTGGCAAAGTGCTTTTCTTTGAGCCTGGGCAATTGGAATAAGTATAAAAAATGAACCCTATTAGGAATTTTACATGGACAGACTCAGCTAAGAATACACAGAGAGTCCAGGATATTTTGTTAATAACATTCCTAAAGCAAAATCAAATTACTGATTTCATCTTATGGCTCCAGATGTGGAAAGGGAAGACCCTTTTCAACAGAGTGTAGCAGAAGCCCCACATGGAATGCTGGTGAGTTCTTTACCGTGAATTAGCTATGAGACTTTGGACAAGTCACTTAGCCTCTCTTCTAAGGCCCTTTCAGCTCCTTTTAAAAATATCTGGAAACCAGCTGCTCCAAATCAGCCCTACTCACTTCTCCAGTGGGTATCTCGTCGGCACCCACGAGAAGGAAGTCCTCAGGGTTTCTGCTCTGCCTCTTGGAATAAAGTCTTAGCGTTATTAGTTTCTGAGTGAACTTTCTATCCTGTGGGAAAATTCTAATAATTCTCTCAAGTAATTTAATAATTAAATTGAGTCCTCAACTGTAAGCTCCTTGTCAACCTGTAAGCCTTTTTAGGAAGGGCCTCTCTGTTCTTCCTGCCTCCTTCCACAGAGATCTGTGTGGAAGGAAGGACTGAATGAAGTCTGTTAGCCTGGTGTCCTGGAGGGCAGCTGAGCTACTTTTGTTTCTTTAGGAGCAGTGAAATGGGGTGTGGTTGAAATATATCGCCTCACTTTCAATACAACTTTTTCCTGTACTTTAAACAAATTTTAAGGATTTATTTCCAGCTGTGAAATTTGGGGAGGCTGTACTGTTTCATTTACCTTCTTGTTAAGTTGTATTTTCTTCTGAACTAGAAATGTTACTTTTTTTTTTTAATGGAGAATATACTTACACTGCTGTGTTTTGTTAGCCTCTTATTTAATCTTAGAATTTAATACTTGCCTACATTTTGTTTTCATGATAAAATCTTACTATGCCCTTATATTATTCTAGATGCAACCACCTAATATCTTTCTGTTAGCCCAAGAAACAAAACAGTTTCATGGTAATGTGCTTACATTCCCATTCTAAAATGTTTTTCCCTGTGATCAGTCCTGTTTTGAGTTTTCTTTTAAAACTTGCTCTATCCATGAGTATTATGGGGTCTTTCGTTTAATCCAACAGTGACCAATTTTCACCTTAGACTTTATTGTGTAATTTCTCTCCCTTATTCTTTCATTTCCCTTTTCTGTTTTAAAAACAATGTAGCCTTGTTTTTGAGAGGAGGGGGCTGGCAGGGGGCAGATTCCCCTTAAATTAGCTGCTTAAAAAGTAGAGGTTTTGAAAACCTTAGCCTATTTTTGTATTGATTCCATGATAAAAATGTGTTCCCTTTGTTCTTTGGATTCTAGGCAATGTTTTTAGCTTTTATTTACATTCCTCTTGGTTTTATTAAACAAAAAATGCAGTATGGCTGAGAGAATGCTTAAAAGATACTGTAATGCTTTGTTACTTTGTACCTCTGCAGTCGCTGCTTAAGCAGCTACAGACTAATTTTTAAAGGTATCCTAGAAGTCTGTAGTGATCTGTCTTTGCCCCAATAATTTTCTTTGTCCAACCTTTCACTCCTTAAAGGCTAGACCTGATTGAAAATTTGGCTATCTCTGCCTTTCTTGCGACATTTAAAATTTTAAATATGAAAATATATGAAGTGTAGAAACGTACAGATATTTCCCAATTTGAGAATCATCAAATCAACTGTATAGGTACTTCATTGTTTCAGGCATGTAAGTCTTGCCACCTCAAAAAATAACTTGTGCCTCTAAAACAAGAACCATGTCTCTTACATGTTATCTCCTTCCTATCTGCCCTCCTCCTACACTCCTAATACATTATGTTGCCATGGATTTGAATTGCATTAAGTGAGTAAAACTGAAATTCCAAGTGGAATTGGCTTTTGGGCGCTTACCCTCCTCAGTGGTTTGTTCTGTCCTTCATAGTTTGCACAATAATTTTTTTGCCTAGATGTCCAGTTGCACCAAAGCAAAGCCCATGTATTCCTAAAGGGATTGTTTATTACTATTTTTGGTGGTAGTTCTTAATTTATATCATCTTCTAGTGGTGGTGGGGGGCAGATACACCTTCTCTTTCCATGTAAGTTTGGGCTTAGATTCTGAAAATAGTGAAACATGTGCTGCTTTTTTCACTGCTTTGTGGCACCCTAATTATGTTACTACAAAGATAATAAAATCAGATATCTTATAAATATTAAAGGACTTTATAGGCACAGTTAATGAACTGAATGAGGTTACTAAGATTCCAGAGGGAAAATTTCAAAACTGTAGTTTCTTTTACATACTCACAAGATCTTGTGCATTGCAGGCCAGAATAAAAGCCAGGGACCTTGTAAGGAAGGCGAGACATCAGAAAGGTGGTACAGGAACCCCAGCACAGGTGTGGGGGTGAGGGTGGGGGTGGAGAGGCCAAGAGGAGGAGAGGGAATAGCTGATTCTCATCTGCTCACCTAGGCCTACCTCGCTTTTTCGCGCTGAATCATGCTCCAGTTTCTGTTCTAAATATTTGTAGTGTGTGCTTTGAAGTTAGTTATGCATTCAGATCCTATCTCCACCTCTTACTTGATTACGTGGTGACTTTGAGCTCAAAGAGGTTGAGTAGCTTTCTTAGTTTCCTTGTTGCAAAAAGAGGAGTAATGTCTGTTGTAAAGTCTCAGTAGGGTTAGAGATAGTGTATGGTAAATGTCTAGCATACATTATTACTAGTTTTGAGAGCTACCATTCACTGTTTATATATGCCTATCCCTGCCCCCTTCCCTGCCACTTCTAACATCCCCCCACCTCTAACTGCCTCCTTCCTAGTTCTCAGCATACTGCCTGGCAGGTAGCATGTTCTCTGAGCATTTTCCCTTGTGACACATTTCACATATTATCTTGGAGAAAGCCATATTCAACTGTTGTGCAGAATTATGTACTTTGTGGTCTTATTTCACTTAATGTTATGGTGGTATGCCTGTCTTCAGTGTGCTTTTTGAGGTGGCTTCCTCAAGAACTTACAGGGGTGGAGACTTGGCTGTTTAAATGTTTGAATTCTCCTGTTCTAGCAATGTGATCTGTACATGTTAGGCCCTCCATAAATGTATATTAAACAAATTAAAGTTCTTGCCCCAGAGCCCAGCCTCGTGGGGGCTTTGAAGAGAGCAACATTTGTATTATTTACTAAAAAAATTCATTCTTAGGAGAAAAACAAGTTTTAAATTCTCCTTGACTTCTTTGGTATGTCCACTTAAAAAGCTTAAAGATGTTAAATGCCTAAAGGTCCTTAGACCTCAGAGAGATTTAATACTTGCTGCTAGTGCCCAAGAGTTTTGAAAATGTATGCTGATGTGGTAAGTTGTGGAAACAACATACTTGTTCATTTTAAAATTAGTTTTTATAGATGCGCATCTGCAATTTTGTATAATAGAAGGTTGTTTCCAAGAATACAGTGATCTCATTGGAGTTTGACAGCTGTAACTTAGTTGGCATTCACACAGCTCTGGGCCAGGTATCAGAGCTCCTCTTTGGGACCCCACTCTCCCATCTCAAAAAGCCAGGCGCTGATAACTAGAATAGGTAATACTGGCAGAATATTACCAACACAGGCAACAGCCGCTACACAGATACATCAGAATCTGAGCAGGGAAGGACACCGTGTGCTTGTCTTCAGTGTTTATACGGTGGGCTAGGGCACCTATGATCGAATCAGATGAAAAAATGGTTAAATCACTTGAGACTTCTCTCTCTTCCTGTTCCCTGCCTGCCCCTCTCGTTCCCTCCCCCCTTTTATTTTTCTTACCATTGTAAACAAAGAATCAGAAATTATGAAATTTCCTATTCTTAGTCATCTTTTTGAAAAATTTTTCATTTAGTTCTGTCTCATATGCTTCCCTGGTCTTTTCAACTTCAGTTCTTGTATATAAATTGTGAAACTTGTACAAATATAACAGAGATAAAGTGCTACAATAATTTTTTTTTCTCTTTTTAAGGGGAAAGTTTTTTTTGTTTTTGTTTTACTATAAACTACAAGCAGGCAGATTTTGTTGCTTCACTAGTTCTGTCAGCTATAGTAGAAATGTTAAAAGTGCCAAACTTGCAGAGTAACATGCTTCTGAGTGGAATCAGGGGTCTTCTTGAAGTGTGTCAATGTAACGCTGACCTCTCTGGAGCAGAACCCACTTCTCTGCTGTGGGTTGAAGTGGAAGTGAGGCATTCGTTCTCTGTTCCAGGGCTGTGCTGCTTTTCACTTAAAGGTCTCATTTAGAAAAAATAAATGAAAATATACATACATACATACATACATATGAATGTATCACCATTGTTGTAGGTAGATTTTAATTTTTCAGGTCTTCTAGCTATGCCAAAAAAAAAAAAAAAACAAACTGAAACACATACTGTCTAATTTCTAAGGGCTTTATTTAATACTACATTTACTCTATATTATTTTGTAGGAGATAGGAAGAAATTCAGAAATGGGGCTTTTTCTCCTGCATATTTTACCACTGGCTAAAACTAAACATTTCTGAAATTACAGCCTTTTAAAGTTCCTCAGCTTCCTCACTTCCTCCTAAACAGCCGCCTTTTTCCCCGCCTTAGTATCATGTTCTCAGACTGCCAGGCCAGGACTCCTAAATGTTTCTCTCTTTCGCTGTGGTTTAGCAGAATGAGTGCTAGGTGGAGTCAGGAAATCTGAATTCTTGAGCTGGCTGTGTTCAAGTAATTTGAACTTTATCATCACTCATTTCCAGGAACCCATGGATATCCTTTATTTTCTACCTCTAAACATCCTCAGCCTTTTGTGTCTTCATATAACTGTGCTTCTAGTGGAAGGTCTACCCTCACGTGGCCCCTGCCAGGGTGACCATCCCCTTCCTCTCCCTTATATATATATACCCTTTGGTGACCTTCTTGACAAGAGGCTGTGGCACCTCAGACTTCATTCCTAGGTCTTCATTAGGACAGACTCAAATCCTTACAGCCCCTAAAGAAAAGATGGCAAATTCTTATTTCACGGGGCCCTTATGCTCCAGATATGGGTCTCCTGATAGAATATGGAGTCAGAACCAGACGTACATGCATTATTTATTCCTTCATTGCCAGCTGGACTCAGGCTTGGCAGCCCCAGCGAAGTCAGCCTCTAGTCATAGGCTGCCAACATTGCCAGGCTCCCTTCACGGCATGTCATGATTTCTAAAACACAACCTGAGTTGGTGCTAACATGTTTCAAAGTCTAGTTCTGTAGTCTTATAGAATAATTCTATAGTAAGACTTTCCAAGGAAGTGAGTTTGCATCCTCTGTGGGGCATTGTTTTGTTTTTCTAGATAACTTAATATATGCATATGTAACAGTGTCACACATTTTTTTCTTAAGAATGTGAAAACTGCAGAGTTTCTCAGTTTGTCTTTTTAGGGATAGTTCCTTGCAATTTATTGTTAGTATATTATCTCTACTGGAAGAGATAAAACATACTATACTTGGTCAATGGCAAATGCTAGTTTTAATAAGTGAAATTGCAGCAATGGAGGTGTTTCCAGTAACTTTACCAGATTCTTTCTTTTTTAAATAAGTAATTACAGTCATCCCTTTAAATTCCAAAGGACTTTAAAATAGTTTAGACAAGTATTTATAGTGCCCATGATTCTGTTTACTGTGTAGCTCTGCCATTGGGATATATGTATATCTTTTTTTTAATTATTATTATTATTATTTTTAACTACAGGAGCTCTTACCAAAGTAAAGGAGAGTAGGAGACACGTGGAAGAAGGGAAGATGGAGGTCCAAAAGGCTGACGGCATCCAAGATCGCTGTAACACTATTTCTTTTGCCACCTTGGCTGAAATTCACCACTTCCATCAAATTCGAGTAAGAGACTTTAAATCACAGATGCAGCATTTCTTACAACAACAAATACTATTTTTCCAAAAAGTGACGCAGAAGTTGGAAGAAGCTCTTCACAAATATGATAGTGTTTAATGACTGGACATTGGATTGTGGACTTTTTTCAGTTCAAGGATAATTTCGACAGCAGAATAAAAACTGCTATCAAAGAGCTATTGCCAACTATCAGTGGTGGTACAAGGATGGTTTTGTGTTAACTGAAACTCGGCTGAATATATAATTATGTAGGAAAGAAACAGTTAATATGGTTATATAATAGAAACAGTACCACACATTGTAACTAAATTATACTATGTATGCCTACACTACCATTGTAACTTTTGGAATAATGATTATACTATTTGCCTTATTGCTTTTTGAAGTATGGGTATTTTAGTGTAGACCTCAAAACCCATGAAGGGTCTCAAAGAAGCTGGCTGGATAAAAGCCTGCTGTGGATGCCTTTTTACTCTCATAGATTGGAATTACCTAAATTCAACCTGTTCTCTGTTTACAAACTCCAACTAGAGCAGCTATGCGACTTTGTGCCTTTAGACTCTTGGTTTTTCATTTCTCCACCCTCTCCCCCTTTTTTAAGTAACCACAACTTTTCTGATTGAAAGAGTGAAAGGCCAGTGCATACAATGACAAACTGCTGGTAACTTCACATTGGCACTGGGGGCGGGTGGAAGGATCCGCTGTCATCAGTTTGCACAGCAAATTTTGTCTCCTTACACATGCTGGTGAGTGCAGCAGAGGGAGATTCAATTGTCATCTTGAAATATGAAGTCTATTAGGGAAGAAAATGGTGCCACTCTTTTCCCTTTAGATGATACAGTAGCATAGCCTCTTCACGCAAGTGTCCTGGAAACTTGGTGTGGAGATTTAAAGGAACATGTCTTATAACATGGAGGAAAAGGAGTTTAATCAGTCGGGGACACAAGCACAGAATCAGTGAGGACACAGACTCGGTTTTACTTCTTAGGAAGGTTTTCTTTTGTTTTTTTAGCTTGAAGATTTATTATTCAGTGCGATTTTTTTTTTTTTTTTTTAATGGATTACACTGTTAACTGATTGACACTCCACTGTGATTCACTCGTTTACTTAATCAGATACTTTTCAGGGATGTCTATAAAATTCAGTGTTATACGTGATGAAAAGTAGTGTTGATCTAAGGAGGGACCAGAAATAATTTCTACTATTCCAAATGCTGAAAATAAAGAGTAATTTTTTTTTAAGTATTGATAAGCCCCTAGGACATTTAACCTTAAAAATTATCTTAAATATATTCTTGTATTATTATAAGGGAAGTACAAATGGCTGGTAAATACCAAAAAGATTCAAAAGCAGCTTCATTTAAAAAGCACAAAGAGATTCTGGCTTGAAATGCCAAAATCTCCATGTTTTTTTTATAGTTGCTGAGCTAAATAATGTGATTCTTACGTTTACAGATGTAAAAATTGTCACTGAAAGGTTAAAGTATCTACTGTTTTTATAAGTCAAACTTAAGCTGCCTCAGAAATCCCTGGGTATTGAAACGGTAACACGGAAGTAAAGAGGTCAGTTTGAAATACAGGTGAGTCACACTGATTAAAGGAAAGAGTAATTATTGCCATAATTACTCAACAGCACATTTACTCTAAAACGTAATCTCATATGGGTTGAATTTTTAAGATCAGAATATTATAATTTTGTTCATAATTTTATACCTTAGGTAACTTAGAGCCAGATTTAACATCATGTGGCTTTGTCTCTACTGCAGATATGTGGAACTGTAACCAAATATATTGTTCTCTAAAAAGTAACTTTCTCTTATTGATTGCAAAATACAATTTGATAAACAAAACATATATAAATGTTAATTTCATTGCAGAAGTTTGGAGATTATAATTATAGCATTTAATTTAAGTTTGAGTGTATTGGACACATAAGCACTATGCTTTTCAAATGATTTGAAAATCAGTTTTATTTGCCTCTTTATTTTGATGGTGGTTTGATTTTTTTTTCCTAAGTAAAATCACTAAACTTGTACAATGGTAGCATGGAAATTATCTGAGGTGTCTTGTATGATTGTGCTTTAGCCAGGGTGGACATAGCTTAAATTATAAAAACTAAAGATGAAGTACAAAGAAGTATAAGTTCATGCTGCCTATTTAAAAAGAGAACTCTTGTTCTTCTTAACTATATAACATCATAATGCCACTGATTCATAAGGGGTTTAAATTCTGTGGGATAAGACACCAGCATTATCAGTGTTCATTTTCAACTAAGATTTTTATTTCTCTAACGTTCTTGGTCCTATTGAAACATTTCAGTATACAGAAATACTGCAATGTTAGCACCCAAGAGAAAAGCCATCATAATCTGTGTGCTGGTCGTTATGATCAGTGTGGTACAATTTTTTTAAATAAACTATCATGCCCTTCATGCCATTATTTGTCTTTATTTCTATAATTTATAATTCTGATGATGTATTTATAACATGAGGGCATCCACTTGAGCCTGATTTTGCTATTTTAATTACAGATGGAGTTGTTTATGTGCTGTAACTATAATGCAGTGAGACTGGTTCTACAGCCCCGCGTTGTAACCCCATTAGAAGAGACAGCTCATCTCTTCTAGGCTGTTGTATCTGAAGGTGCAGTTTAAAGCCAGAATAAGGGAACACATTTGAAAGTGAAAGATAAAGTCAGTGCACATTGGCTTGAACAGAGTAGTATAGTAGTTGGGATTTTCTTGGGCTTCATTGATAGTTAGTTGTCTTACATTTATTCATAACAATACATTAGATTCTGAAATGCAGGTTTTTAATTGTCTTAAATTTTGCTGCTGTTCTCATAATTGAGGACTTGAATAATATTTTAGTCTGTCAAGTCAAGCATGTAAAGTGTATGTATAAACCTTTAAATGTCATTTTTAACCAAGTTCATTGCTATGGCCATTTTTTCCATTTATGTCTGCATTTCTTCCGAATCTAATACCGTCTGTGTCTGATACCTTTAAATCCATAAGCATTATTCAATTTTCTCATTTCCAACCTTATCTTTGGCTAACAGAATAAGTAAAACAGGGTATTATTTATTTATAGACTAAAAATGTTGAATATTGTTTTATTTCCTTCAAAATGTTATGATTAGTGCAGATCAGCCATGTTTATTTTTTTTAATAAACAAAGGTTGCTTTATTTCTCAGCTTCAGTGGAATATTATAATTATTTTTCTCCATTTATTTAATGTGAAAGACTTATACAGAAAAATTGAGTGTGTTCCATGTCTTAAGCTTCTATCTGTAGTTGCCATATGAATTGTTCATGAAATTCTATAGCTAGTTTGATTAATTTAAAATCATAAGCCATTCAGGTAGTCCCACTGAATATCTTACATTAGTAACTTCAGTGACTGTTAAGCATATAGCAGTAAATTGTTAGTAAGATGTTTTGAAATAATAGTTACTGTGTGTCTGGCACCTGACAGGCGAGCTCAAACCAGTCTAATTCAAACTATAAAGGGTCACAGATGGGTACAGGGACCTAGTGAATCCCATATGGGGCCAAGGTCCCATCTGGAACCAGGCTTGCCCTCTATGTGGGCCTTTGTGATTTGTCAACTTCTTTTCTTCATGGGTCTATTTATTTATCAGTGGCTTGGCTTTCTTAGCATCTTCCAATATGTCTAAAATGGCCAGACCCTTTTTTGGTTCACTGGTGTTCTTGGCCCAGTGGTAGACACCTGACCCAAGCTGGACAAATCAGCTATGGGATGGGGTTAGGGGGAGGGTATGGAAAGGAAAGTTTCTCTTTAGAGTATGTGAGAAAAGAAAGAAAATGGTTGGTACCTCATAATATGGACTTTATCTGGTAGTCCTCACAGCAAACCTGGAGATTCCATCTCTTGTTTATAGATGAGTTAAAAGGATCAGAGAGGTCTGGTATCTTTTGCCCAAGATTACTTGAGCTAAATGATGGAGCTGAGGTTCAAACTGAGATCTGGCTCAAGCTTGCGCTTTTTTAAACTAGATTACGTTAGGTTCCACTTCCCTGCTTTGCAGAAACCCCTAACACCTTCCCCAGATCCCACTGCTGGATTGATAGGGATTCAGTCATTCTTTGAGCACTGGGCATGGAAGTACAAAGAGAATCTCTGAAAATGTGCTCTTTGCATTTATTTCTCTTCGGAAAGGGGAATCTGTGTCATCACATTCCTGGCCGTTTATGACTTGTATTGCTCTGTCTCAATGGAGAAGCAGGTAAGGTATGATGTTTCAATAGTGATAATGAAGGGAGAGAAGGAAAAGAACCCAAACCTAGTGCTTTCTCCTTTTCTCTAATTCTCACATTCATGCAAATATAAAGAGGTTTCAGTTGCCATAAGAACAACCTTGGTAGAACCACAAGGACTAATGTCAAGTCAAGCGTTTAATTCCAGTCGGTCATGGTCAGAGATAGCCATGACACGTTTTACTCGGTCACAGGTCGAAGCAGCAGAGAATTCCCTGTGTGGTAAGCTCTGGTGAGTCTGAGAGGTGGTGGAGACTTGTAGGCAGAGTCTAAAGGGACGCTTGGCCTCTGGCTCTGGGGGTAGGGACCTGGAGAGACACAGCTGAGTATCTGCAACTATCCCAGGCCACTGAGCTGGGGGAGCAGTTCATCTGAGTTTGGGTCATGGCTATAGCCTTCCTAGGGATCATGAGTTCCTCTGACTGGGCCCTGATCCCAGGATGTCCCAGTCCCGTCATTCTTGTGGCAGAGATGGAACTTCCAAAACTGCCATAGTGGACTGCCTGTTTTGAAGGACAGTTCAACTTCTTTGGGTGAGCTTATATCAGAAGTCTGCCAATTGTCCCTGTGAAGCTACCTTTAAAGGGACTTAGAAACACATAAGATATGTGTTATTCATCGCTGTGGGTCTCATCAGCTTATCTGGAAATGACTTCTAAATTTGAGGTGGTCAGATGCATCAGACCATATTTTTCTAGTGGTTTAAATTTTCAGTCACTCCAGGAAATTGCAGGATTTAATAACTGCTGAGTTGTTGGACTTCTCTGCAAGCATCGCTGGGAAGCTGACCTAGCAGATTAGTGAAGAAGGCAATACATTGGAGCCAGGGGTCCTATCTCAGCTTCTACACTCCCTTAGTGACCTCAGGCAACTCACCAATCTGTCTCTGATCCTGTTCCCTCAATTGTATGATGGGCCTACTTAGATTTTACTGAATTATTGATAGCATTAGATTAACCAATATATAAAGTCCTTAACCATTTTATAGTACTCCCTTCCCAAATAACAAAAGTGGAAGTGAGAAAAATTCCAGAAATAGGTACTTAATAAATGATAGCAATGTTTCCAAAATTTGTGTGGCCTTGACTTAGTCAATCTCTGAGCCAGATTTCTATCTGTAATGGATATCCCCTTCACAGAAATATTGTGAGAATTGAATGACAAAGCCCAAAGCCCAGAGCCCAGTGCACAACAAGAGTTAGAATAAGAAAGATCCTCTGTGATCCTTATGTGAGAAGAGACGAGATGAAGGATTTACATAGTAAGAACTTTATATTAAGTGTGCTATGGAAAATTAAGGAATCCACACTTGGGTCCCAGTCAGGCCGCAGTTTCTGCTTTCAGCCGCAGCTCTTTCACCTTCCACCTGCCTTGGTCAGCTCTCCCTGACCCAGCTTGGCTTCAGGTCCAAACCCCTGTGCAGGTTCCTGCTCCTAGAACCCGAGCATATTTTGCCTAGAGCCTATTTCTCCACACTTCTCATTCATCCCTCCTGCTGGGGTGGGAAGGGGCTCCGCTCTCCAGAGATAACCCCTTTTCAGTAAGGGCTCCTCACATGGTCTTGAAAAACTAATACCAGTATGTTTAGGAAGTTGTCTTACAGCTCTTACCAGAAATACCTGAGGAAGATAGCTCAGAATTCTGTTTTTATTCGCCAAGTTAATGATTTTATTGATGTCTGCTGCTTTTACACCTTAAAAATGTGTACTTGAGGAGGGACAGCACACTCAGTGTTGGTATCACAGCCCTGACATCGTGCCACACAGGCATTTCTAAATGGCTGTCAGTACGTTCTCTCTGCAAAATTGAACTTGAATGCCTCTGGTTGGCTTTTGGAGCAACCATGCCCTGAATCAAAATATTGGTGTAGAGCAAATTTGGTTACATAACTTGATGGTTCTGCTTTTCTTCATCCTAAGAGTTTTAGAAAATACCATGTTTTAAATTCAAAATGGTTCCCTTGGGGAGAAAAATCTTTAAAAATAAATTGGAGTACAGTATAGGGTTTAGCAAATTAAGTTCAGCTTAAAACTGACAGTGTTTCAGCATATCTGTTTGGGGCCTGTAGTTTTGATCAGTTTTTTTATTGCCTGGCTTCTGTGAACTCCTCTGTGAGCCAACTGGGGTGTCTAGGTGCCAGCTGCATATTCAGTACAAGGCTGCAACCCTGTGGGACCAGGTCCATGAGCCTGTGTTCTTTATCAGAACCAGAATACCTACGGAGAACGTGAAACCTGTAGTCCTGGAGAAAAAGTGGCTTTTTTGACAAATGGTGCCTTTTAATGGCTCCTATTCTAGAATCCATGGAAAGAAATTTTGACCTTTTAGGTACACAGTTATCTGAAGGACTAAAAACTACAGGTGTCAGTCATTTTTTAAAAAGAACAAAATAAGGAAGACCTTTATATACCAAAATAGATTTTCCCAGGAAAAGTTACATGAGAAAAATAAAAAGGCAGAACAATAATATTTTGTATGTAGTAAAAGATAAGAAAGTAAATATGTTTATTTATATATGCATAGATTATTTCCAGAAATATACGCAAACACTTGGTAACAAGGTAACACTGCTTTGGGGGCTGGCAACTGGATGGCTGAGGGGTGGGAGATTTTTATTGTGTAACTTTTTTTAAATCTTAAATTTATTGGTGTGACTTTGGTTAATAACATTATATGTTTCGAATGTACAATTCTATAATACACCATCTGTATATTGCATTGTGTGCTCACCACCCAAAGTTTAGTCTCCCTCCATTATCATATATTTGACCTCCTTTATCCTCTTTGTCCTATCCCCACCCCCCACTTCCCTTCTGATAACCACCATTCTGTTGTCTGTGTCTATGAGTTCATTTGTTTTGTTTGTTCATTTGTTGCTTTCTGTTTTATATCCCACATATGAGTGAAATCATATGGTTTTTGTCTTTTTCTGTCTGACTTATTTTGTTTTATGATACTCTCAAGATCCATCCATGTTGTTGCAAATGGCAGTGCTTCATCCTTTCTTATAGCTGAGTAGTATTCCATTGTATGTATGTATGTACCACGTCTTTTTTATCCAATCATCCATCAAAAGACACTTAGACTGTTTACATTGTGTACCTTTTTATCTTTGTAATTTGGCGATTGAATGTATTTTCTATTTTAAAAATAAAAATAAAGATAAATTTTAAAATTCACAGGGAGACCAGCAAAAAGAAAAACCAACCTAGCATTTAAAAAGAAGAGTAGAGTTCCAGCTCTGTGCCAACCCCTCTGAGACCTGGAAGCAAATTGTGCAAGCGTAGAAGGAACAATCTTACGTGGGCAGTGGACTCACAATAATGACCAAATCAATCCTCATTGTGTTATTCCTTGTTGAAATTCAACAGCATCAGGAAGTGTACTGTTGAGAGACTAGGTAAAGTGTATTGTAGAGAGAGATACAATGAAACCATAGCCTGTGGTTTCCTGTGGTACAAGTTATTCTTTGTTTCTAAATCCAAAACCCTGGTCTTCTGTGTCCTGGAGAGCTTTCCAAAATGTCTTGTCCCTTCTCTGCAATTCTATCATTTTTTGTGATGACTTTTTAGCAGCTAAATACCCCATAGATCCTGGACTGAGATCTATTTCTTTTTTCCTTCCACTTATGTATCAAGTGTTTATTATGCTTGAGGAATGGTACTATTCCCTGCCATTACATACATTATTTTATCTACAGAACTCCCTTATAAAACCATTTTACAAACAAAGAAATTGGGACATTCAGTAATGGTCCCACAGCCAGAAAGAGGCAGAACTGGGATTTGAACCAAGGTCATCTGACTCCAGGGTCACCTGACTCTACAGCTTGTGTTGTAATCACTTTATAACCTACTTGAGAATACATGGCACAAACGCTTTAGCCAGCAGGGAGCTGATGTGGTAGTTTCCTTGAGAACCAAACCTGTCCCTGTCTCATACCTCCTGGGATCCCGGCGGCGTGTGAGGCCCGGGCAGCACATATAGAACTGTGGTTTGGAGGACAGAAGACCTTTGTGACTCACCAGGTTTACGAATAACACTAAATTGCATTTTATGAAAGCAATGAAATGTTGAAAACCTAGCTGTCTGTATTCGCACCACCAGCACAGGCAGTCGACCTTCTCAGGAGGGTGGCTGTCCACAAAGACAGACCTCTGTTACAGTTCCAGGAGAACGGAGGAGTCGGCCGCCGGGGAGAGAACAGGCCGCGTCAGGCCACAGTGCTGGCTTTGTTGAGCCGCAGGCCTGCTTCTGTGCCCCAGCCTGCTGGATTCAAATCTGTGCCTGAGCAACGTGACACATGACCGCACATCACACCCTACCCAGCCACTCGTGAACATAAACCCATACATGCCAGGTTGCTGCTGTTTGTTTACCCTAAACACCACCGGCAGAGTTTGAAAGAGGTGAAAGCTGAGCTCCAGGAATCATAAGACTGGCCCTCGAATGAGTGGCCAAGGGGTCTCATAGGTCAGTACTGGGAACTCAACATTGTGAAAGCTGGTTGGAGACTGAAGCCCTAAATACGATGAAAAAGTTATAAATTGCCATGTTAATTTTTTGACTCCTTTTATACAAAAACTTTGAAAGGGAGCAGGCTACATATCTTCTGACCGCATATTCTTTCCTACTTTACCCTGTGGGAAACCAAACCGTCATCATAAGGTTGTTGTGAAAAATGTAGTTACCCCAATATCAACACACACTTGAGCCATTTAGTTTCAAAAGCTTCATGGAGCCATTGGCACAGTGAGATATCCTGGACACTTGGATTAATTGAGTCATTCATTCATCCAACAAATATTTATTGAATGCCTGTTTTCCAGGCATTCATTGTTCTAGGCGTAAGAAATACAGCAGTGAACAAAACCAACCCAAATCCCTGCCCTCATGAATTTACAGTGTAGTTGGAGGGAGATGTAATAATCAAATGTTAGTGAAAATTTTGATATTTAGATGGCAATGGTGGTATGGAGAAAAATAAAGTGGGGATGGAGCACGGAGTATGAGCAGTGAGAGGTGAGAGACTTTCAATAAAGTGGTCTGGACAGGTCCATCAACCTGAAGTAAAGCCCTGAAGGACTTGAGTAAGCCCTGTGGATACACAGGGGAAAAACATTCCAGAGCATCAACAGCAAGTGCAAAGGCCCTGAGGCAGTAGCACACCTGGCATGTTTGACACTCAGCAGGGAGGTAGTGTAGGATGGGGGTGGGGCTTGTGTGATAGGGTAGTGATGGTGCAAGGCTGAGGAGGAAGAGAGGAAGCCTGGAGGAGGGGGATCCAGGTCATAGAAGGCCATAAGTGGGCTGTCATGATGACTTGGGCTTTTATTCTGAGTGAGATGGGGAGCTCCTGGAGGATTTGAGCAGAAAAGTATGTGATCTGTGTCATGTAACAGGGTCACTTTGGCTGCTGTATGGGGGCAGAAAAGACAGAAGCAGGGAGATCTGTTAGGAGGCTTTGTGATAATCCAGACATGACGGGGGCCCACACTGAGAGGGAGGCAGTGGAGGCTGAGGACAGCAGGGTTGAGTCCTTTGTCCAGGGTACCGTGCCCCCAGTGTGGAGCTTAGCAAGCACAGCAACGGCGCTGTCCTTTTTCTATGCCTCCATGGCTGATGACCACCCTTTTTGATTGCTAACTTCTGTCTTGTTTAACAATCTGTCTTGCTCTGCTTCAAGAGCCGTTCATTCTTAGCATAACTCTTCTGATCTATTAAGTATTGATTTTGTAACTCAGCTTTCACAGAATGCCCTTATGTTCAGGTTTTAGGGACTACCTCATCTCTTTCTCCAGTATAATAGCCCGACTAAAGATCAGACACAGGAAATTGATTTTCAGGGTTCTGGGTGCACACACCCGCTTTTCAGCAGTAGATTGGCCATCCTGGTTATGGCCTGAGAATCTTGTCTTTCTCTCAGTGCAGTTATGTCTGCCTGGTCACCATACTGACTGCCTCTGACCAGTGCTGGTATCTTCAACATAGGGGCCAGCAGTTGGCCCTCCATCCACCCTGTGAACCTCATAACTGCCTGGTCAGAATGCAGCCACGTGACATTGGCAAACTGAATTGGCAAACTTTAACAGACTGTTCTCAATTCTTTTTAGGCTCCTTTCCACTCCCTAATGTGCAAACATTTGATCCATTGCTCTTCATGGTTGGGCCTCCATTGTGCTCTGTGCTCTGCCTGCTGGCTAGGATGCCCTCTGCTGTACTTCTGTCTATCCTAGGTAAGCCTTTTTATTGAAGCCTTCCTTTTGCTCCCATTTGATCTATTTTTTTTTTTTTAACCATTGTTTGTCTTTTAACAAATATTTGCAAATGAGTTGATAAAACTTTAAAAGATTCCTTTCTTCGTCTCTCCTGCTTATAGTTATGGTATTTTTCAACTCTGGCTTTATACAGGCATCACCTGGGGAATATTAAAAACTATTAAGATCCCTGGACCCCACTCCAGACCAACTGAATCAGAGTCTAGAGAGTGGAGCTCAGCCTTCAGAATGTTTTGAAAACTCCCCAGATGATTCTGATGTACAAGTTTGCTTTCTTTCTTCAGGTCAATATAAAGAGGGCCTGGTACTGGCAGGCTGTTTGGGCTTCTCACTCACCAAGGCGCTCAAAGATTCTCTTTCTCTAAATGAGGTCTTATAGAGAGTCAGAATCAGTGAAGCAATTGAAAGAAAAAAAAATGTTCATTATATAAATTTAAATCTCTATTTCATTACCAGAACACATGGCCTGGAATGAACTATGAATTAATATAGTTTTAGTTTGTAATCATTTTGAATAGCACAATTTTATTTTATTGTATTTTGTATGCATTAAAAGCAGTGATCTATTAAATATAAATGATTAAAATATGCCATGAAATGTTTTTCATTCTTTAATGCATTGGGGCTTTAAAGAACTAGAATGGCTCCAGCCTGCCTGGGGCAGAGGGGCTTCTCTGGGGAGCAGCCACGGCCGGCGGAGGGAGTGCAGGGCAGGGACTCCCAGGAGCTGGATCTTCCTTTTCCTTTTCTGGCCCCGAAACTCTGGGCATATATCACTTAATCTTCTTTTGCGAGGAAGATTTTATGATTCTATTAGGAGAGTGGGGAAACTGAGGTTCAGAGAACGTAAAGAAACTAATTATGTAAAAGTCCTTGAGCAGTGTTTTAGAGCTTACTGGTCTTCTCATGCCACCCTACCCACATACCCTTACTGGACATCATGTCAGCTAACCTCGTGTAAGCTCTTTCTTCCCCCCTGGTACGTCCTTCCGCGTCGTCTTTGTCTGGCTGAATCCCTCTCCTCCTTTGGGACTTGGTTTAGGCATTTCCTCGCCTGTCAGCTGTCCCTGTCCCACCTTCCCACCCTGACTTGGTTAGGTGTCCCTCTCCGTGCTCCTGAGGTACCCATACTTTCCCGGCCTCGGCATTTCTTGTGCTTAGTATAATTCTCTTGCCTGCTTCTCTTCCTGCTCTAGTCAGCTTCTTTTCGCTATATTTTCCAGTGTGTAGCATAGTGCTTGGCGTCTTTACAGCTTTCTTGTAAGAATGAAGTAAGACTGGGTGACTCTAAAGTACTACCGTCTCACTGCTGCGTTATATTGACTGTGTGTGTACAGTCAGGGCAATTTATTAACTGGGATTTCTTGGCTATATTTCCCCTCTCTTACATTTTAAATTAATTGGTGAGCTCTTGCCAAAAGCAGAAAGAGAGGTTACCTCCAGCATTCTCCCTTCGATGAAAACCTGCAATCTTCAACATTCATGATAATGACACAGTACTTTATCAGGCTTTTATTGATGAATGTTTATGTTGCTTACTTTTTTTTTTTTTTCGTCACAAATGATGCCGCAGTGAGCATCTTTAGCCATTGTATTTGTTTTCTATTGTTGCTGTAACAAATAATCATGAACTTGGCTTAAAACAACACAGGTTTATTACCTTATAGTTCTGGGAGTTAGAAGTTCGAAATAGATTTCATCAAGGTGTTGGCAGAGCTGCATTCTTTAGAGACTCTAAGGCAGAAGAATCCTTTTCTTGCTTTCCAGCTTCTAAAGGCTGGTGCATTCCTTGGCTCCTAGCTCTCTTTCATCATTATAGCCAGTCGATGTTGGTTGAGTGTTTCCCATACCAACACTGAGTCACTCCTACACTGACTCTTCTGCCTTCCTCATCCACATTTAAGTGACCCTTGGGATTATACTAGTTCTACCTGGTATAATCCAGAAGCACTTTCTATTCAGGTCAGCTGATTAACAACCTTAATTCTATCTGGCACCTTTATTACCCCCTGCCATGAACATGACATATTCACAGGTTCTCAGCTTCTGGGAATAAGATGTAGATATCTTTAAGGGACTATTATCAGCTTACCACAGTCATATATCTTTGAATATTTGTATAATTATTTTTGTAGAATAAATTAACTAGACATGAATTTGCAGCATTGGTGGGGGGGAGGGGAAAGAATGCACGAATATTTTCATTGCCCTCTTAAATGTTTAGATTTCCATCGACACTGTATGTGAGCCCTATTTCTCTCATTCTGCCCAGTTCTGAATGTTTTAATGGGAAATACCCTATGATGAACATTTTCTTGCCAACGATTCATAAAATAGAATCAGAATTCATTGATTTGTTTATATATTAGTCCATTAGTATTTATTGTACACTCTTAATGCATGCCAGGTACTACTTGACATCCAGGAATTTACAAAGCTGTAAATGAGATAAGACACAGGTGCCAATACATGGCAGGCAATCTGAGAATTGACTACTGTGTAAAATCCATCCATTGCAACTTAGATGATCTAACTCACCTTTTATTGATCACCTTTTATTGGAAAACTTCATGTTTTTACCTAACTAGTTGGATAATCATGCAATATAGCAATATAACATGCAGTTGCCAAAACTTTTGTCCGAGTGTCAAAATTTGTCAAGTCTCAAAAAGTAACCTAAAAAAATTGATTATCTGAAATAAGATAGTCACAGAATGACAAATTCTTATACGAGACATTTAGAATAGTCAAATTCATAGAGACAGAAAATAGAACGGTGGTTGCCAGAGGCTGGGAGGCGGAGAATGAGAGTTGTTTAATGGGCGTAGAGTTTCAGTTTGGCAAGAAGAAAAGTTCTGGAGGGCTATCGCAAAACAATGAGAATGTACTTAATACTACACTTAAAAATGAATGACATGGAAAATTTTGTTATGTATATTTTACCACAATTTTTTAAAAAAATCTAAAAAATAATTGATTACCTACTAAGAGGTCATGGATAAAGTTACTGCAAACATTTATTGAGTGCCAGCTACGTTGGGCACTTCCATGCACCATCTTGTTTAATCTTCCCAACAACCCCATGTGATAGGTCTTAATTGACCTGTTTTGCAGGTGAAAGACTAAGCCTAGAGTCACACAAAGTGGTATTTGAGCCCCATTTATCTTTCTCCCATGTCCCCATGCCTGATTAAAGGTGCATGAGTGAAATGAAAATGATTTATACTGTGAACACCATCCCAAATGTTCTCTAAAGTAGAAATGTCCATTTTAAAATGACACAAGGTCACAGTTAGTTAACCAGACTATAAACCGGTAGCATTCACTGGCTTCTAACAGCTAAGGTTTATTTTGCTAAATGATTAGGGTTTAACTCATTCATTTCCTCCCTCCCTCCTTTCTCGTTCTTTCTTTCAATATTAGAATAATGTCCGCATCGTGGTCCCACAGAGCCATGCAACCCATACTGGGGTAACTTATAATTAAATTTGCCCCTGCCCCTTTCATTCAGAGATGGCTGGGAAAAATCTGTAAAGGACAAAGGACATGCCCTGCCCGTTCCTCCTCTGACATAGGCTCTTGATGATGTCACATGAAAAGTCATTTCCTGCTTGGTCCTTATCTCTAAGGCTGACTAAATTGATAGCCTTACTTCCTTTAGTTGTATGTAATGGAATTTGGGAATAAAAGTAAAATCACTTCCTGTTGGGGTTTATACTTAGGTCCTTTAAAGTTCATGTACTTGGATGCTTTTTTTTAATCTCTGGGGACCATGAAGTTCTTTGATATACAAAAAGAACAAGCCATAAAATATGCCCTACTGAAATTCAGTGAGAATCATGGTTTACCTACTGCCCATGTTCTGGTGAATGTACTTCCAACCCACAGATTTGCTGAAGGTTTCGAAGAAGTAAAACCTAACTCATACTAGCTTGGAGGTTTTAAAATTAATTTAAAAGGATGGCTATTATAAACTAAATCACCCCCTGTGGTTCTTTGAAGATGTCCTGTGCAGCATGGGGCAAAGAAAAGAACATTGGACTTATATTCTCATTTTGGCAAGAGAATCTGGAACTGCCCATCCTGAAGGAAGGCTGTGGCACCAAGTGACAAGTCACGTATGTAAAAGTGTAAACCATCAGGCATATTCCTTCAGGGTCCTGTCCCATAAGGAGAAATATGGTGCCCAAATCTGTGTTCCTCATGAGAGGATCAGGCGGGTAATTGAGTAACCACTACCAAAAGAGTGACCTCTGAGAAGTTTACATTTAGACAGTTATAAATGTCCATATTTAGATGACCCTATGGTCAATAGTCCAACTAGTAAATCAGGCTTTACTGAAAACCGATTGTCTCCTTTACCCCTTTTTATTATCATAAACTTTTCCATTTCTCTCCCAAAATGTATTCATTCACTGTCAAATGCTGAAATAGGGAGCTTTTTACACAATAGATTGAGGGCAACTTTTGTCGTATAGAATTAATGGCCTTGAGAATGAAAATACTCAAGGTCTTTTGATTCTCAACTTTTAAATAGTGCTTGTATGTCTTTATTATTCCCTTTATCAACAGGAAGCAGATATACGACAGACAGAACTGAGGCAGGGCAACAACTTTTAAAATTCATATTTTTCCATCAGACCATGATTGTTTTGGGAAGATTAACGTCCAGCTTAGAGTTTTCTAAAATGAGATTTTTGTTTTTCTGATGATAAAAGTAAGACATGATAAGTAATACCTGATAAGTATAGGAGAGAATGATTGCTACCATTTACTGAGCAATTTTATTTTATAGAACTCCCTGCTAAATGCTTGGCCCCCACAATCCCACTCGATCTTCAGACAGCCCTATGAGGCAGGCACTAATATTATTCCCTTTACTGACAAAGGTGCTCAGGCACAAGAGTGTAGTATCTAGCCAGAGAGCCACAAAAGGTATAGATGGAGCTAAATCCAGGTCATCTAACTCCAGTGCCTGGGTTCTTACCACTAGATTCCTTGATGTTTGTTTCTGGTTTGTCTTCTAAAATATTATAAATGTGGAGGCAGAAAAATGTGCTGTTAGACTGAAATATTCTTTACATGAGTATAATGTAGTGGGGATGATAAAGGGATCTGTAAGAAAAGGGGCCATCTCTTCACTGCCTTTTGGATGTGTGACTGCAGACTCCAACTGACATCCCCCTTTGTGATCAAGGTCGAGGTAGCTATAACCCTGGAAGCTAGTTTGACTTTTCATGAAACCCTTTGAGAACTTACTCCTACAGTTTCCCCATGATATTGTATGGATCTGATTCTTTATATCCCTTTCTGTTTGAAATAGCTTGAGAAATTCCTCTTTCCTGCAGCTTGACCCTTACTGATGTGACATACATATTATATATATATATAATTTTTATAATTAGAATCAAATACAGATTTATAAATTTCCTTTATTGTCTCATAAACATTTAACAAATTTCAAAATTAAGTGTATACTAGTTGTATAATATACTTTCCTATAAATGTACCATCATTCGTTTTCTATTCCTTTATTAATGGACATTTATATTCTGCCCAGATTTTTACTCTTATATTGGGTGCATCTTTGACACAGTGTATTGGTTTTCTATTGCTGCCGTAACAGATTACTACAGGCTTAGTGGCTTAAAAGAACACAAACTTATTATCTTGCAGTTTTGGAAGCCAGAAGTCCAATATAAGTCTCACTGGGCTAAGTTGTTGGCAGGCCTGCATTCATTCTGGAGGCTATAGGGGAAGATCCAAGATTTCCTTGACTTCCAGCTTCATGAGGCTGCCCACATTCCTTGGCTCATGGCCCCTTCCATCTTCAAAGCCAGCAACGGCTGGTTGAATCCTTCTGTCACTGCATTACTCTGACATTGACTCTCTTGCCCCTTCTTTAATTTATAAGGATCCTAACGATTGCATCGGGTCCACCCAGATAATCCAAGATAATTTGTCCATCTCAAAGTCACCCAGTTAGCAACCTCAGTTCCATCTACAATCTAATTCCCTCCTGCCATATAACATATTCACAGATGCAGGGATTAGGACGTGGGGGACCATTTGGGGAACCGTTATTCTGCTTACCACACACAATAATTCTGATTCTAAAAGTAAATCCTATGTAAAGAATCAGAGATGCAGGTAAAGGAATTTTAAATGCTTCTGACATGTCAAACATAATCGTACGACTTACACCCCATTTGTAAATTTAAAAAATTCCCATCTTATTCTCACCACATCATTGCTAATATGGAGTATTACTGTTTTTCAATATCTTTCTGACATAGAAGCATATTAATAAAAACAATATCTGCATGTGATGGAAAATTCAGAGTATAAAAAGTATACACACTGGAAAGTAAATCTGCTCACCTGTATCCTCCAGCCTCCCCAGAAGCTACCAGTGATGCCGTTTTTTAATATATCATTGCACATATGTAAGCACACATATGGATGTGTCCCTCCTTTTTATTTTATTTCATTTATTATTATTATTATTTTTTAGGCTAGGCAATCCTTGGTTGACCTCACAGATCGCAAGGACCTTGTCAGTTTATAATCCCTTATTTTTTTAATTTTTAAAATTTTTTTACATCTACAGCACCTGGTCTTCCTAGATGGTCTCCCATCCAAGTATTAACCAGGCCTGCCCCTGCTTAGCTTCTGAGATCAGATGGGATCAAGCTTGTTCAGGATGGCATGGCCATAGACTGTCCCTCCTTTTTAAACAAATGGTGGTATACTATGTACATTCTTCTGATCTCATAGATTTTTAAAAATTGGTGGGTATGGGGAAATAGATATTCTATCTCTGATCTAGAAGTTCTATATGTTATAAAATATCCACAATGAATTATGTTTATTTTATCTTAGTAAGTAATGGGTCACATAGAGACCTTTTCATCTTTTACTTAAAAGCATGAGTACATTAGGATTCTACTTTTTATAGATGCAGAGTTTCAGTGTGCAAAGGCATATTGAAACAAGTTCAGTCTCACAAGAGACATATGCAACTCTATCACTAGATCTTAACATTGTATTTACACTATGAAAATGGATGCTATGTTTGTAATAAGGAAAGTGTAGCTGTTTCTAGCTGAGAGAAACTTATAGTGTAATATATCAAAATGCAAACTATGCTAAAGCCAATTACACTACTATAAATTCATAGTTTCATAAAGAATTAGACTGTCACCACATCTAAAAACCACTTTCTGAAACTCTGTCGTATTCCCCAAATGTGTTCTGGAAAATAATAGTTGTGATGGCAAAAAAAAAAAAAAAAAAACTTTTATCAAAGAAATTCAACCCGACCTCCTTATATTCAAATAATAATCAGTTATAAAATACAGAGAGAAAAAAATACATCATTCACAATAGTAGCAGAAATTGAACACATAGGAATTAACATTAAACACATAAAATAAGCTATGAAACTTCATTGAGAATATTAAAGAAAGTGAATAAAGGAAGAGATATAATTTTCTTAAAAAGTAGACTATTAAAAATGATACAAATTTGTCTACAGCCATGCCACCCTGAACGAGCCTGATCCCATCTGATCTTAGAAACTAAGCAGGGTCGGGCCTGGTTAGTACTTGGATGGGAGACCACCTAGGAAGACTACATGCTGTAGGTATAAAAAATAATAAACAAGGGATTGTAAGCTGACAAGGTGCTTGCGATCTGTGAGGTCAACCAAGGGTTGCTTCGCCTAAAAAAAAAAAAAGATACAACTTTCCTCTTATCTCTACATTTAATACAAACACATTTAAAACTCCAGTAAATTTTTGAAGGAAATTATTAAAATGATGCTAAACTCTATCTAGTAATTTGTGGGCTATTCTAGAGTACAAAAGGAATTTAACTTTTGTCTTCTAGATATTAAGCCATATTATAAAGTTAGAATAATTAAAATAGTATGATACTGAGGGAGATCAATGAAATAGAATATTAAGTCTAAAAATGGATTTTAATTTATATAGGAACATAGCAAAAGAAGGGCCTCAGATCATTGCAGAAAAGACATGATTATCCATACATAAATTGGGGCCAATTTGCTCCTTTTTAAATAAATGGTGGTATACTATGCACAACAAAACTATAAATTCTTATATATTAGCTTTATTTGAAAAACATAAAACCACAAACATTTGAGAAGAAAATTTGCTGAAACATTTTTTAATATTACAGAAAGAAATACAGGCCTTTCTAAGCACAAAATGATAAAAGATCTCACAAAGGAAAAATTTGAATATTTGGAATGTCTAAAAATTAAAATTGTATGTATGGCAAGACCAGTATAAATAAATTTCATAAACATATGGCATATTTGGAAGAAAAGGTTTTTGCAATATAGTATTGAAAATAACCATTTCTTTTTTATTAATAAATAACTCCTACACTTTAATAAGAAAATGACAACTCAGAAGGAAAATTGGGTAAACATATATGACAACCCTACAGAAGAAGAAATATGAAAGATAAGTAAATATGATTAAAGATGCTTATTTTCAATGAAAATTAAAGAAATATCTACTAAAATAATAAATTTTTTACCCATCAGATTTGTCAATATTAAAAAAGATAGTAATCAGTGTTGGTGATGGTGTAAAGATATAAACAAAGTAATACCTTGTTCATGGGAATATAAATTGATAGCCTATTTTGGGAGGATAATTTCTAAATATCAATACATATTTAAATTTACATATCCACTTACAAATTTGCTCATATATTTCTGTAGGTTAACTTACAAAAATGTAATTCCTAGAAAGATTTATAAGTAATGTTTATTTTAACATTGTTTTTCATTTTAAAGCATTTAATGAGCAAAATGATTGTATATACAAAGATTGGAATACTAGAAAACAATTATTTAAAAAAAGAAAGGCAAAGTAACTATTTTTATGTTTATAAACATATATGTCTATAATATTATTTTACAACCTACTTTTTGAAAACTATATCATGCTGTGTATGTAACACTTTATATATCTTTTTATAAGGGGGCTGGAAGGTCATGTTCCAAAGTGATAACAGTAGAGACATGAGCTTGCCAGCAATGGAATGGGTAAGTTGCGGGTCAGGTAGGGTAAGGAGTGTATTTCTACTTTTATCTTTATACAATTCAATTCTCTTTCAGATTGTATTCATCAGATGAGCCATATTTTTATTATAAAAACTAAACAATGAACATGTTCTCATTTCACGGAAAAAGCCCACTGATTATCTCTCAGCCACATCCAGAGATAGGGAAGCATACATGCTGCCCCGGAAAAGCCTGGCAGATTGTCTCTCAATCATGTGGCCTTCTTCACTCAAGTGAATTTACTACATCCATGGCCTGACTTCTAGCCTTGTGAGTCAGAACTCTGGTATTGGTCAGCCCTTGGAGAGCCCAAACATAGTCTTATTAACCAAACTCAAGCCTTATTAACAGATTCGATCAGAAGAAGGAGAAATGACAGTCACATGGGCTAGAATGGGTTGCTCCATTCTCAAATTTTTTGTCAGGAGGCAAATCTTCAAAAAGTGGAGGATAAGAACACAGACTTTAAGCATTCAAATTCCTGCCTGAGTTCAAATCCCAACTCTGTCAGTATGACATAGACTGGACAAGTCGTTGAAACTTTCTGAGTCTCCATTTTCTCACCAGTAAAGGTAGGATACTGAAATTATCTCATAAGATGCTGTGTGGAGTAAATGAGGTGATGAACCTAAGATAGCTAATAGAGATCATCTGGATTCTTTTTGTTTTGGCTTCGACTTACGTGGACTGAGTGGATGCAGCAGACTGGATGCAATAAATTTTGGAGGCCTTATTCTAGAAGTTTGGTTTTTCACCCTAACAAAGAGTGCTCATAATACAGGGACACAAAGAATATGGAAATCTATTCCTTCTTCATGTAGTGGTCCAGGGCAGGTTGGTAGTTTCTCTTCTCCATGTGGTCACTTGGGAATCCGAGACTCCTTCTGTCATGGGACATTGACCTTATCTGGAGGTTGAAGAGGGGCCCAGGTCCATTGGAAGGGGAAATTGTGGAGGAGTATTTTGCAGTGTTTTAAAGGCTGGAAGTGGGTTACTTCTTCTCTTCCATTGAGGACTTGGCATATAGCCACACCTCGCTGCAGGGGAGCCTAGAAACAGTGGTGTCATTCCAGACCGCCCCTGCCCCCCACCCCCTGGCTAGGGATTCATTACAGTAGAGGAAGAGAAGAAGAACCTGTGTTGGTGGGCAGACTGGCCATCTCCCCCACAGCTGGCATTGCCAACAGGGCTAGAAGCATTTTAAGTCCATTAGCTACTCCTTGTCTCCACTTCAGGGAAGGTCTTGCCACTGAGCCTTAGGGCAAGAAACCATTGAAATTCCTTGGCTAAGTCTCATCTTCTCTGTCAGGACTTGCATGGGCTTGGCCAAAATTCGCTTCTCTTATTCTCTTTTTTTCTAGGATTTGACAACACAGTCTGCCCTACCCCATACTCTTTCTTTAGATTTGTCAAACTTGTATTATTACAATCAAATTTTGCTGGCTGGAGAACAATGGTATTCTTTAAGCAGAGGCATGGATTTGAGTTTGCCAGGGGGTGGGTGAGTGGAGGGATGGTGTGTTGTGGTCTTCAGGAATTGTGTGTGAGGACAAAGGTCACTGGGAAGTGAGTTGAAGTGAGATTTTTCTGACCCCAGAACTGTTGGTGAGGGGCAGAGTATGAGAGATCCAGTTGGAGCTGTCTATGCAGCAAGGGCCAATCAGAGGGGGACCTAGAGCAGGCAGAGGGGGTCATATAACTTTTAAAGTAGTTAGGTTTGGGGGCTTCCCCAGACCCAAAGTGCCTTGCCTGGAAACTGAAAATGTTGTATTTTGTCCTTACAAAAACATTGGGTTATGCGACGAGAGAAACAAAATGAAGGAGCTGAGAGGATTTGCCTTGATTTCTACTCTCCTTATGGAGACCAGAACCGCACAAGCAGTTAACTGTAAACCACCAGAGTATCTGCTGATGGGCAAATGGGAACAGACAAGGTCACAAATTTAGCAAAAGTGGTGATTGGCTGTAAATAGCGATGGCACCCTGGGGACACTCAGAAAGTGTCTCACGGTGCCCCAGCAGAGCTCAGAGCACCTTATCATCCACCTCTTGCCTGGTCTCTTGGGACGCCCTCCACCTCTGTGGAGGCTGCTGCTTGCTGATTGTGCCTGAGATTGTAGTGTGGAATATTCTGTGGAAGTGGGAAGTTGCTGCTGGAAGGGAACATTGGTCCATGGGTTTGAGAACTTCTTTGATTAAAGAATACTTTCCTCCCTAATGTACTACTTGCTTTTACAATTTCCTTAGAAACTATGCATATAATACTCAACCCACCCTTGGCTCCATTCTAACACATTTTTTTGTGGAAGTCACAAGGACTATTCTTTTCAGTTGTGGCCTTTTGATTCTCCTCGCTTTCCCTGGATTTCTAACGTGTGACCATTCAGGGGGGCGAAGGCCTCCTTTGTTGTGCCGAGATTCGTTCTTTGTGTTCTTGGCAGGACGTGTTGTTAACCTTTGAAAACTCCGGCTCTGAAGGAAAAGGATGTGCTCCACTGACACACTTTATGTCAGGAACTTAGTTAGTAGTGGTAGAAATAACATCAGCAGTACAGAGGCCCAGCTCCGTGGTGTGTGTGGGTGCCCCGTGCTAAGCCGAGGAGATGCTTAGCCGGGGAGAGGCACAGCCGGGGAAGGAAACCGAGGCACCTGGCCTCCACCTTCTAGGCCCGCAATGGGCACTCCCACTTCTCTCATTGTCCTCCCCACCTTCTCCAATCCCCGGGCTGATGCACAATCACTGCCCTCTCCCGTTCTCAAAGGACGAGTTGGTTGTCTGAGCTCTGGACCTGGCCATCTGAGGGAGGACAGTGCCCGAACCTCCTTTTCAGTCACTGCTACTTCCATGTGACCTAGCCTTGCAGAGACTAGACTCAGCCTGGGGAGTCCTGGGGGAATTAGTTAAAATGAACTTTGGTTGCAGAATGATTTGTGTCTTGATTATGGTTACAGGAAGGAGAGGCCTCAGCTCTCATTAGGAGTCTTTCAGTAATTGTGGCTGGAAATGTAGCCGCCATATTTCAGTAGCACTTTTTTTCTACATGAAAATTGTTTGATTTCTTTTTTTTTTTCTGATTATTTAAGTAATATGAACTCATTGTAAATAATTCAGAAACATAGAAAGGTGTAAAAAAGAGGGTAAACCCCACCCCATCCCAAATAATCTCTGTTAACCTTCTAGGCTTTTCCTGTACATGCACATATATTCATACTTTGTCAAATAATGTGACTTGACTATACAGGATGTTTTGTAAACCATATGATTTATCGCCACACAAAACCAACTGAAAACTTAGAAGTATAAGATAGCAACCGTTTTATTAAAGCTCATGTATTCTCTGATTGAAGAGTTTGGACAGGACGCAGCAGGGATGGCTTGCCTGTGCTCCATGAAGTCTGGGGCCTTGGCTGGGAAAACGGAAATGGTTAGGAATAACTAGAATGTCTGGAAATATCTGGAGGCTTCTTTCTTCACTCACAGAGGTAGCACCTGGTTTGGGTTCATTGGAATTCTGAGCTCAGTTGGGATTGTTGACTAGAGTGCCTGTATGTGGCTTTTCCATGTGGCTTGGGCTTCTTTATAACGTGGTGGCCTCAGGAGACTCAAGGCTCTAACAGTGACCAAGGTAGGAATTGTGTGGTCTTTTATTATCTAGCCTTGGAACTCGTATAATGTCACTTCTGCCATGCTGTATTGGTCAAAGCAGTCACAAGCCAGCCCACCCTGATTCAAGGAGAGGAGACAAAGACCCCACTCTCTGTGAAGAACTTGCAGTTGCGTTTTAACACTCTGACAATCTTTTATAATTTTTTAAATAACATGGACAGTGTGCTAATTTGAATGATGTCCCTCAAAAAGGTATGTTCTAGTCCTAACTCTCAATACCTGTGAAGGTGACCTTATTTGAAAATAGGGTCTTTGTAGATGTAATCAAGTTAAGTAAGATGAAGTCATATTTGATTAGAGCGGGCCTGAATTAATGACTAGTGTCCTTATAAGAAGAGGGAAATTTGGACACAGGCTCACAGACACTCAGGAATAAATGCCATGTGATGAAGGAGGGAAAAACTGGAGTGATGTCCTTGTAAGCCAAGAAATATCAACGGTTGTTAGCACCCACCAGAAGCTGGGAAGAGTCAAATAAGGATGTTCCAAAGAGCCTTCAGAGAGAACATGACTCTGCTGACACCTTAATTTTAGACTGCTGGCCTCTATAACTATAAGAGAATAAATGTTGTTTTAAGTCACCAAAGTTTATGACAGGTCTTTATTATAGCAGTCCTAGGAAACAAACATCGTGCATATATCTATGTAGATCTGCAGCATCATTTCATAGTTGTACAGTAACTGTCAGGTGCTTAATCAATGTTTATTTAATCAGTCTTAAATAAGTCTAAGAAATGTAAGCCAATAATTAGCATGAGAGTATATTCTATGCAACTAAGTGGATGACTCATGATCTCTCTCGTGGACTTCCTTTGTTTCCTCCACGGGCCCTAACACAGCACAGAGTTAGCATTTGGTAAACATAGATTAACGTGTCATTACCAATAAGAGGGTATCAGAAAATATAAAGTCTGATCACCTGTAAGCATTCTATTAAGGAATTTCAAATATCAAGGATATTAAGGATTTAAAAAAAATCCTGTCACTTCCCAAAACCTGCTTGGTTAGGTGACTTGAGGAACAAGTAAAAACTTCAACCTAACAGCATTCCTGTAAAACACCAAATTTTAAAGTGAAAGTGTATAGTATAAAAAGGTTAAAACTCATTGTTCTTTACAGATGTGGTATTTCCAGTTCCCCAGCCACAAAAGGAGTTTTAAACACCCAATCTTCTTTGCCAAGTGTTAAGAAATGATTTAGAAATGAAATCTTGGCCGACGACTATGGAAACATACCCCATGCATAACAGACATTTTATGCTGTTCTTTTATGACTTCCGGGTTGGATGAAGTCCCCTGTGCTTTCCTTCTCAAGTTCAATTCTCTTTTTATTACTTGGGCCCCATTTGTGACTTCCTCTACACAGAAGGGTAGGCATGGAGCAACCTGGAAAGGAACCACGTGGCCCTCCCTTTCTTTCCTGGTGCCAAGTTAGAGCAACAGGAGACATGGTTAGCTTTGAGTTATGAGTCTACAGGCTCTTCCAGCTCATCATTTCTTTTCTTTTATAGACCATGAGTCTTCTCAAAAAGCTCATAGGAAAAAAAGAAAAAACAACAAAGGCTGTTTCAATTCGAAGATGCTTGGCAGGGCTGTTGCCATTTTCAAAGGTTTTTTTGGCTACTCTGAACAGCAGTCTAGACAACTGTTTAGAGCACAGCAAAAACTGCTCTGAGGCCTTAGTTCTCATTTCAGTACAGAAATACAAAGAAAACTGCTGCATGAGTAGGTGCTTATTGAGGACTAAATGGATTGGGTTGAAATCTTTACATTCTCTGAATATTTGGGAGGTGATGTCCTCGATAAGTGCCCTCATAGAGACCCATTTCTCTTGGGGCGAATGAAAATGTGTCTGCTACCTGGATGGAGAGTTATTTTTGCTGCCTCAGTGGCTGAGCTCCATGTCTAGATGGGCTTCTCTTTGCCTCAGGATTGTGCAGAGTCCCAGCAGGCTGGCTGTCCCTCCATGTGAGACTGCGTGTGTTTGAAGAAGAGGAGACTCTGTACACTTGCTATTTCTGCTACCCACAGATGATAGTGGGTTGTTTGTTGGGTCTCTATTATGTGTCAGGCTCTAAGATCAACCAGAAAACCAACCTGGCTGGAGGGAAAAGGACTGTTGCAGTCACTAAGTGCCTTCCTGAGATCTAGTCCCTCTTCCTCTTTGTGAATAGAAAACAAACTTTGCAGCCCTAAGTGACAGATTACTCATGTATAGCTTCCTTTTTAGCTAGAGGTGACCATGTAACTGTTCTGGCCAATGAGAATTAAGTAGAGATCTCCTAGAAGCGTATAGAAGCCCTTTGCTTTGCCTAATAAAAATGGAGTATGAAGCTAGCAACACATTATCTTGTTCTGTCTTTAACTGCTTTGAACATGACTTGATGTATGGAGCTAAAGCATCTATTTTGTGACAGCAGGAAGGAAAGGCCGAGGGAATGATCTGTGGACGAGCATGAAGGAGGGGCTGAAGGTATCGCACAGTGATCGGCTCCAATGTGGTTGACCCCTGGAATCAATGGCAGTTAACTAACTCCTCACTTCTTGTTGTGTAAGTTGCTCCTAACTCTGTTACTCACCACATAGCTGAATGCATTTCTAAGTGATAAATGCATGCTTCTCAAATTTTATAAAGGATAGCACATATGCACTTAACGCTATTCCAATTATCAACGACTGCATAGCAAACCACCAAACTGAGTAGCTTAATGCAATAGCAATTATTTATTTTCCTGATGAATCTATAGTGTAGGCAGGATGCCATGAGACAGGTCATCTCTGCTCCCCATAGCATCAGCTTGGAAGGCCCAAAGGCTGTGGGGAACTCTACAGTTGGGGTCTGGAATCGTCGACAGTCTTGGTCACTAACACACCTGACGGTGAATGCTGGCTGTCGTTTGGGACTTCGCAAGGCTGTGGTTGGAAACATCGACCTGTGACTGCTTCATGAGGACTCCTCGCTTCCTCACAGCATGGTGGCTGGGTTCTGAGGGCAGTGTCTCAAGAGAGGAAACAGAAGCTGCCCATTTCTCAAGACTTCGATCCAGAAACAGGCACAGTGTCCTTTTTAGCCAAGTAATTTTTCAGGTGGTGGACCCCCACCTCTGAAAGAGAGGACCATCAAAGAATTCTGGGGTCATGATTTAAAACCACCATAGGATGTGGTTCCATAGTGTAGCAGTTAGCACGTCTGCTTTACACACAGAAGATCCTGGGTTCGCGCCCCGTAGAGCTACGGTCCATGGTCTACAGCCCATGGTCTATGGCCATGCCACCCTGAACAACGTAGAACTACGGTCCATGGTCTACAGCCCATGGTCTACGGCCATGCCACCCTGAACAAGCCCGATGTCTGGTCTCGGAAGCTAAGCAGGATCAGGCCTGGTTAGTACGTGGATGGGAGACCACCTAGGAATACCAGATGCTGTAGGCATAAATAATAATAAATAATAAAGAAATAAAAATAAAAATAAAACCATCATAGATGTCATTTATTAGTCAGCCTCATCTCAGAACCACTCTACTGGCAAGGGAGGCTGGGAAATGTAATCTTTGTTTGGGGTTCTATGTCCAGCTAAAAATGAGAGATTTATCACTAAGGAAAAAACAGAAAATATATATTTGGGACACTCACCAGTTTTTGCCACTGTCAGAAAATCACAAGTGACTTGAGGACTGGGATTAGGGTGGTAGGTATATGAATGGAAAGGAAAGGCAGGTGTGAGAGATATTAGGGAACGAGAATCAAGATTTGAGATGATTTGAACTCAGTGGTATGTGTGTGTGTGTGTGTGTGTGTGTGCGCGCGCGCATGTGCGCGTGCACAAGCACAGAAGACTAGAATCACAGAGACTGTCTAGAGACTTCCAGCTAGACCCAAAGTTGTATTTACACCATTTCCAAGCCCAATCTCATACCAACTGAATTTCTTAGACTTTGGTAAAGACCCATATGACCAGGGCTTATTATTACAGAGATCAGGGACAGGCTCAGAAGAATCTTGACCTTAAATATAACAGATTATAGTTTTAAAATCTGATCACAATAGATCCAGTGATTCTACTTCTGGGTATTTATCCAAAGAAACCCAAAACACTAATTTGAAAAGACATATACATCCATATGTTCCTTGCAGCATTATTTACAACAGCCAAGATATGGATGCAACCTGTTTCCTTCAATAGATGAATGGATAAAGAAGAGGTGGTATATATGCAATGGAATATTACTTAACCATAAAAAAGAAGGAAATCTTGCCATCTGCAACAATGTGGATAGACCTAGAGGGTATCACGCTGAGTAAAATAAGTTAGACAGAGAAAGACAAATACCATATGATTTCACTTACATGTGGAATCTATAAAACAAAATTAACAAACAAACAAAACAAAACAAACTCATAGATACAGAGAACACTTTGATGGTTGCCAGATGGGAGGGGATTTGGAAAGATGGATGAAAGAGTGGAAAAGATTAAGAAGTACAAATTAGTAGTTACAAAATAGTCTTGAGGATGTACAGTATAGCATAAGGAATAAAGTCAATAATATTGGAATAATTATGGTGTCAGATGGGCATTAGATTTATCAGAGTGATCACTTCATAAGTTATATAAATGTCTAATCACTGTTGTACACTTGAAACTAATATAATATTTTATGTCAACTGTAATTAAAAAATAAAAAATATACAAAAAAAAAAAAAAACTGGTCAAAACATTACTTTCTGTTCTATCTGCTCCTCCAGGACCTTGTTACTCCCTTTCCAACCTTGTGATGGCTTGATGAACAGAATGTGGTAGAAGTGACTCTGTGTCACTTCTGGAGCTGGGTCATAAGAGATGCTCTGGCTGCCACCTGAGTCTGGCTCTAATGGGACATGTGCCTGTAGAGTCCAGAGCTATCCTGTGAGAAGTCCAGCCACACTTAAGCCACCATGTTGGAGGGGAAAGGAGCGATACCCAAGGAGCCCAGCTATTTGAATTTTCCCAGTCCTGGTGCTCCAAAATCTGAATGGATGAATCATTAGATGATTCCAGCTCTCAACCTTTGAGTGCCAGTTAAGTCTCTGAACAAGGTGCATTAGAGACAATCTACCTATCTCCCCATGCCTGACCCATGGAATTCATGAGCATAATAATCTGTGTTACTAGGTTTTGGGGTCATAGTGATTAGAACGGCAAGGAACATGAGGTGACTCTGGGTTACAGGTATCGCTGAGGCTTGGAGTCCTTCAGATGCAATGGTTTGGATGCCCTCTCAGTGGAGTGGTCAGTGGAAATGAAATCCTTGGGAGTTTCACAGCCTCTGAATTCCAATATGAACCATATGGTTGGTTTTAATCACAGTAGACCTCAGCCCATTGGAATTAATAGATTGTCCTAATGGTACTGGTGGGGACCAAGGACAGAACGGTTTGCTTCTGAATCTTCAGGTTGAAGTTTAGCTCCTTCTTCCTTCCAGATCCTCCCCTCCCCATCCAATTCATTCAAATAGTAATGTGAATTTCAGATCACAGCTGAAGGAGGCAAGGATCATTCCCCATTTTCCTAATGGGGTCCCAGCAACCTGGGGACCTGGTGTTTGTTTGGTGTGGAGTAAGTAGCTGTGATTTAGATGAGGCTTAGATTCTGAGCTTGAGCTTAAACCTCAGTCCTTTGACTCCATCAGTTCCCAGCCATGACGCCTCAGGAGGTCATTTATCCTCTCAGAAAGCATTTCCCATCTATCAAAAGGGGAATGAGAAAACCTATGTTGTAGGATTAATACACGTGAATGCATATGAAAATGTCACCTTCACCCCTCCCCCACCCCCAAATGTTCTAAGCAACTGGCAGGAGAAAATACCAGAGGGGATGAATTCTGGAATGTGCCTATCGAAGCCAGTTCGAGGAGATAGCACAGAATTCTAGGGTGAGAGCTTTTGCTCTTGGTGGGTAACATTTTTATTGAGAAAAAGTTGGAGCCCAGAGAGATTAAGCAACTTGCCCACGGTCACATAGCTAGTTGATGGCAGAGCTAGGATTAGTATTTAAGTCTCTGTGGTTCTTTCAGCTACATCAAGCTGAACAAAGGAGGATGCAGGAGAATCAAGCAGATGTAGAGATGGAGTGGGATCTAATAAGAGCTGGGAGCATGGCCTTCCCGAAGACATATGAAAAATGGAGAAAGGGTGGCCGAAGCTCTGGGAAGGCCAGGAGTAAGGGTAGAGGAGTTGCACACACTCCTTTCCTTCCATCCAGTTCTGGTTGTGTGTTCAGGAACCAAGGAAGTGGCTACAACACCACATGTAGTTGTTGGAACTCCCAAGAATTGCCAGAGCCCACTGTGTGAAGTAAACTAGGTCAGATCCAAACCTGACACAAAGCAAGAAGAATGCCACAGATAGCCAAGTTAGGTTGCTCATTATTACACAAAAGTGCCCTGTTTGCTCCCAGGCTGTCAAGGTCCCACCTCCTTCCTATCTGTAATTATAACTCTTCAGGAGGGGCTCCTAGCCATAGAGGATTCTGGGTAAATGAATGGGCTACTTCTGGCTGTCAGGTGAGCCCCATGACTATTCCAGTTCAACTCAAGCCCATTATTCAAGTCTGATGACTTAATTACTGTTGAAACAAATATGTCAATTGCAATGTGATACATCGCAAACATCTACTTCCCAAATACCAGGGGAGTTACCCAGAGAAGAAAGGAGAATTTAGTCTTTCTCTAAACAAAGGCATTCTCTCTTTGTATGACCAGAGACCGGAGACAGGATCTGAGTGTGTGTTCACTGGCTTCTGTGCTGGAGATGCGGAACATTTCCTCCCCACCCCCAGATCCCAGAGCAGAGGCCCCAGAGTCCTAGTCACCTCACCTCTAAATGCAGCAGCTGGTCAGCCCTTGCTGAGCCTATCCAATTTTCCAGCTGTGTACTTTGAAAGAAGAAGCCACAATCAGTTGCCATGTAGACCGAGGAACCAAAGCTGCTCTTGTGGAGTGCCATTTTGGACCTGATCTCTGGAGAGCCCAGAATGAGTCAGATGTATAGTGGCAGAGAGAGTCCTCACTGCCTAAGGGAGAGAGATAGTAATGGAGAGGATGGGTGACCTGGTTTCAGATACTTTCCTGTTGTCTGCATGAGGCCTGCTTACTTCTTCCTGTGGTCCTGCAAGATGTCCCTGGACGCTGAGAATAAATTCCTCTTCATTTCTGAGCTTGAGGAGTTTCTATCTCTTACACTCTTCTTTATTAAGATACCTACTGTGTGCAATGCCAGGTGATATGAGGAGAGTCAAGAATGATTAACATAAGGTGGCTACTTGATCTTTTGAAAATATCCTCCCATGTCTTTTGTTTTTTCATACTTAAATTCATACTTATCTGCTGTTCTATTTCACTAACCATGTCATTTAAGCAGTTAATTATTTGCTAACTATTCAAAGTTTGTTAATCTTTCTCCTCTATCAGGAAATATCCCGATATCAAAAATCATGTCGTATATATGTTTTGCATTCCTCAGCAGTGCCAGGGACAGCATCAGACATATTTTAGGTAATAAACAATTTTTTTTTTTAATTCAACAGCAAAGAAAGTGAATACAGAATCAGGAGCCCATCTAGTTATTCACTTTAATAAGTGCAAATTTCATTCATCCTCTTTCATTCATTCATCAATCACTGGTTCACTTAAATCCATCTGGCTAGTGGCTTAAAGTTGGAGAGATTGGGAGAAACTAGAACAGTTCAAGCTTCTTGAAACCACTCATGTGTAAGGTGATATAAAAGTCTAATAAGTAGGAATGCAGAGGAAAGTATACTACAAGACTCTTAGGAGTAAAATCAGCAACACTTAGTGAGTAGAAGGACTGTCAGTTGGAAAGGGAAATTAAAGATGAAGAAGAATCTTAGTATTTTCCCAAGAGGGCTTGCATGTCAAGGTCCTGGAGAGAGTGTGGCTGGCCTTAGGAATACTGAAAAGTGAATCTTCCTCCCTTTCAGGGAACTTAAAAAAAAACAGTAGTTTTTAAATATAGGAGTTGAACAAAAGAAATATATTTTCCTTAAGAACAAGGTATGTTTTTGCATTTTCCATATGGACCTTAAAGTCATCTGTAAGTAATATAGTTGTTTGCCCATGTGTAGACTTATTTAATCATTTAACGAGTTCATACAATCTGGCTCAGGTTACATTGGCTGGAACACACATACACACACACAGTTTGCAGGTAGGCATTTGTCTGATGGGGAATTATAAAACTGGTCAATAAAATAAAAGACATTTATAGAATAGCTCTTCAAAGTCCAGCCTTAATAAATATTAGCCTCTGTCATTTCCTCTTGTTGAGCTTGAATTTAGATCTGTATTTTATATATGCTTTTGAAGAATTGCCACACAGCAGGTCTTGAAAGGTTCATTTTGATGGTACTTAAAAAAATCTGGAATTTATGGATTAAGAAAGAGATGGGCTAATTTGGCTTTTTGATTAGACTACACTCTCTCTTTTATTCTCTTACTTTTTATTAGGAGCTTATTTTTATGATTTAAGATTCATATTCTTGATTTAAGAGCCAAGCGGTTCTAGCCATTAATTATTTTATCCATTCAATAGCTAGGTAATACACAAACCTTGTAATTGGGCTAAAGACTGGGAATAGATTTTTTAAAGTGTGCTGAGATTGCCAGCAAGTTTATGTATTATCTCCAAGGCTCCTTACAAGTATAGATTTGTCTACAGATTACAAGTGCAGAAAGAGACAAAAAAATAACCACTTTTCAATTTTTTCCAAAAATATTAATTGATCACATCCTAAGTACCAATCTGTCTAAGACAGTGGTTGGGAAGAATGAGGCACAATCTCTGATTACAAAGAACTTACAAGCAAAGGCATTTAGAGGGTATGTTTCTTGGGGAAATTCAAAAACAAGTTTCCTATGACACAGTAGGAGATAGCTTAGGACTTTTGACCTCTGCTTTGGAGGAATCTGCTCAAAAGTGAGCACTAACTGTTCTAGGTGGTGTGAAGCTAGGGCCCCAGGAAAGGGCCATATGGGGGGAGGGGCTTGATGGAGGATATAGGACTTGAAAAGGATGCTGAGGAAGTGTTGGAGTTAGAACAGGAGAGAAGGGGTAAAGTAAGGCCTATCAAAAAGCTGACCTCTAGCCCCAAGGAAGCAGAACTTCCTTTAAAGAGGGAGATGAGATTAGAGCGGTCTGTTCCGCTAGGTTATGGTGAACTTTTGAATTCCATGGCCTAGAATCCACCTCACTTTTATATCCTCTCTGTGTCGGGAATAACATGAATAAACCCTGCATAAAGTCGTGTGCCAAGTTATATTTGGAAAGACTAATCTGGTTCCACTGTGTGGGAAAGATCAGAAGAGGAATACATTAGAAGTGGGAGACGGGGACCGGTTCGGAGCGGTTGTCTGGGAAAGGGATGAGTGTTGGAAGAATTAGGTGGGCTTACTGTTTCGCACTGGGGTCACAGACTCCAGAACAGCACGGTGCTGAAAGGGAGATTTAAAGAATATGACCAAACCAGGTTCACTAGAGCGTGAATGAGAACAAATGTCTCATCTGGCTTCTTCCTGGGCTCTCCTCTGCCCTGTGGGTTTCCCCGCTCTCCTGCTCCCAGGAGCTTCCTGCTTACCATCAATCAACGATCAACAACAACAACAATAGAAATCTCAAATCTGGTAAAGGCTAGCAAGACGTTAGTAGTTGACCATTTTGAGGATCTCTTGTCCAGATGGAGCCTCATGGAATCATTCTTTTAATCAAAGGCCACTACATGGGCATGATGGTTTTATTGAACTCAATCTCTGTTCAATTACTGTTGCCATGTAGCAAAACATCCAATTATCATTGTTCAAATCTAAAGATACAAAGCACACTGTGTTAGGGGACAAACCCAGAGACACCACTGCAATCACTGCACTCTCCCCAGCTGGCCTTTACTCACCAGACTGAGCTCAGAGCTATTGCCAAGGTGGAGGCACTTCCAGCCCTTTGCAGAGCATCACGTTCAGGGATCTGAGAGCCAAGGAAGACAACATGTTCAGGTTGCATGTGTGAATTCATCCCTGTGCCTGCCACGGCCTGGGAACAGGGCCTCCCTAGAAATGGAAAGTAGAAAGCTTTGGAGTAAAACTCGGTTCATGGGTTTCTTTTAAAGGCTTCTGCTTTCTTTTAAAGGCTTCTGGTTATCTTGGTAAAAATTGGGGAAGAAAACAGGCCTCTGGAGCTATACATCTTGGCCCCATGTTCTTTTTATATTTCTAAAAAATCTCTCAAATGTCAGCAGATGCCTGTATCTTAAACTGAAATTATTTGTCACTGGGTCAGAACAGTCACTCTTAGGAAATCTCAAGACATCCCATGAGCATTGACTAGAAAAGTTTGACACAAAGTTAGATACTTTCAGTGGTAACATGTTTTTTCAATTTTGTGTTTATATTATTTTGTTCTAAATGTAGAATCTGTTTGGAGTTTGAAAACAAGAAAAGCTAAATATATAACTTACTATCCCTGACTTTAAAAGAAATAAACCAACCGTGGTACTTGGCCTTGGGGAGAGGGTTGATAAGGGTGTCTAAGTCTCTCTCTATCCTAATTCCACTCATCTTTGAAAGTTTGGTTCAAGTCTCTTCTTTATAAAGACTTCCCTGAGTCAAAACAGCCCATATTCAACTCTTCTCTGAATTGCTATAAAAATTAAAGTCAGTGCCATACAATTTGGTCCTTCATTGTAAACTGCCTTGTATCACTCATGTTATATGTGCTGTTCTTGTTTCCCCAACCAGATGGCAAGATATTTTAGAAAGCACAGATCCCGTCAGGCTTCTTGTTATCTCTTAAATGCCGAACATTCTCCTGAGAACAATGTAAGTGTTTGATCAGTACTTATTGAATGAAAACGTTGAGCATCTCAGGGGGCTCATTTTAGGAGTCAGATCTAGCTCTAGGTCTTCCCTTTATTGTAGGACGAGCTCAAGCTCAGTATGGTCCAGGGCTAGAAATGCAGAGACGTGTTATGATGAAGTCAGTCAGTCACTCACTGTTGACACCCACAGTGGCAGTGGGACATACTGGTTAATAACAGTCAGCAAACCTGGGCTCAGATCTGATTTTTCCCGCTTGTTAGCTGTGTGGCATTGGACAGATTACTAAGTGTATAAATTGGGAATAAAAATAGTACCACTTCCTAGCATTTTTTTTTTTTGAGGAATAAAATAAGTTATGTAGAACTGTATGTCCTATTTTGCCTGTTGTATATGTAAGTTATGTAATTCTACCCACTGCCTCAGAATAGGCCACTTGAGGACTTAACGTGTCCAGATTAGGACATGTTCATAATAAAGTTCGCAATTTTATTCCCTCCCTATGGACCTACTTCCACTGTCCAGCCTGGCAACACAGAAGTGTCTACTTTGCCTCAAGTCAGTCCTGGATATTCTCAGCTTGCTGGTGTTCCGGCTTCCCACATGACATCAGCTGTGGCCCATGCAGCTGCCAAAGACTGATCCACTATAGCCTGAGCCATCCAGGATGGAATCTTTCACAGCCACGGTCAAACCTGCACTGGGTCCTCAGCAAGAGAGAAGCTATTTCTGAATTCCTGGTGTTATAGCTTGTAAGTAGAACTCCCCCTAACTGTTGGGGTTTACGCTCTCTGGATCAAGGGGAATAATAAATCCATATATTACCCCCAGTGTGCTTATGCAGCTAAGAGAGGAGGATGTCGCACCAAAAAATTGATCTGATCCCAGGTAAAAAAGCTGTGATTTCAAAGTTTCAATCAGGCCTTTGTGTAGCTGGAGCACAACCATTGGGATTCTTAACTTCTGAAAGTCAGTGGGTCAGTTCTTCAACTTGACAAATTAAATGGCTTTAGTTAGGGCTTAAACTAACTAATTCAGTGACATAGACTGAGCTGTCGGCCAACTTTATGCCAGTGAAATATTTATTTCTGTCTCATATTTGTTGGCAGTAAGTGGTACTAAGATCATGGAAAATGTAACAACAAATCTGGTGAGGCGGTTTGAAGAAAGAGCAAAGAAAAGTGGCCCTTGGAGCAGGCAGCAAGGGATTGGCAGGCAGCAAGGGATTGAACGGTTCACCACATGTATGAGATGCTGGCACTGTCAGCTCAAGCTGAGGGTGAATAGTGGCTGGAAAAAGAAGAACCCACCCCTGGAGCAGGCAGCTGTCTAGCAGGAATTGTCCTCAGCTCCAGGAGAGGACTTTTCTAAGCTGTATACATTCCACCCAGTTTGGTCAGGAGCCAAGAATTGTGAAAAGCAATCACAGTCTCTAGACATGGCAAGAAGAGAAAAGACGCAAGCGTACAGTCTCCAGAAAGCTGGAGGAAAGGAGGGCTAAGAGAGAATCTATGACTCAGCATCCATCCAGAAGGAATCAGTTATTCATGGCCATGTTCTTTCTTTTTTTTTTTTCTCTCTCTTAACTGAATGTTGTCAATTTTGGTATTGATTTCAGAAAGCAAGATAGATCCTGTGAGTCCTCTTGAAGTGTATTTGCTCCTCTCCACATATCTCCTTCCCCATCTAGGATCCATGTCAGTGAGATTAAGTTGAGAAGATGACCATCCCTGGAGTGATGATTCTGCAGTGGAGGCCTTCTTCCCTTTCCTCCCTCTTGAATCTTTTCTTGGCTACTAGACTGGTCATATGGTCAGAGTCGGTGACAACCACCAACTGGAAAGATCTCTGACCTCTAAAGTCTCTTCTCTCTCCTGGTAATGCCAACAGTAATTCTACTGGGCCGTTCCAGAATCTTGGTCTTCCCCTTTAAAAATGCAAATGCCTGTGAAAAAGAGGATGAAATCATTTACATAGTATAAGATTTCTATTGTGATGCAGTCCTACTTTAAAAAGGAATTGTGTAACATGAATGAGGTTCTCAGTGCTTTAGTTCCTTTCTCCCCCACTATCTCTACCAAAAAGACTCCTCAGGAATAAAGAGAGCATTTCTAATATAAGAAAAGAGACCTGGGACAGGCTGAAAGCAAAAAACAAAAAACAAAAAACAAACAAACAAAAAAACCCTCACTTATGTGAGGACTTTGTTCAGGGCTGGCCTGTTTGGCTAATTTGGATGTTGTTTGCTCCCTTTAGGACAACAAGCAGGAAAGAGCTCTTTTCCAATTCATCAATAAGAGACAGCGGAGCCTGGATGATTAATAAGAAGTGAAGTTTATATTCGTTGCTAGTTCTGATCCCATTGCAGTGAAAGCCAGCTGTGGGAGAGTATTCCAGCTCAGGGGGCAGATAACCTGGGTTCTCAGATCTTCCAGAGCCACCAACTTCCTGGTCTGTGGCCTTACCAAGTCACAGTCTACTTCCTACGTCTCAGTTTGCTTATCTGTCAATGGGCTAAATAACACCCACAGATTTTTGTGAGACTGCAGCCATCATAGTGCGGAGCTTGCAGTAGGAAATGGCTATGCCCCTTCTCCTCTCATTCCTACAGTGGCTTCTTGGGCAGTGTGTACTTGGGCATGAGTGAGTAGCTGGGACCAGTGACCAGAAAAGGCCTTAGATTAGGTTCAGATGATGAACTATGGAAACTTCTTGTTCTCTATCCATTATCTGTCTGTCTGTCTGTCTTGTCTGTCTGTCTGTCGATCCATTCATTGACACATATGAATTGAGTACCAAGGATGTGCCAGGCTGAGGCCCTTTGCACCTCTTCTATGGGCCTGAGTGTTCACTGGACTCTGGCAATGGGAGAACATGAGGATAGTCTTTGTTTTACCCCTTTCTTTGGGACATCCTGAAAGGTATTTCTGCCCTGATCAATAGACCAGAACCTACATGACACCTAGAGATAGGGAGCAGCCTGGCCTGACAGCAGAGCTCTGACCACCCTTCTGTCTTGTTCACGTTAGATAGCCTTTGCTGCAGGACAGTGAGTAGCCTGCAGCAGCACCAGAAAGGGGAGGGGCATTTAGGCTTGACAGAGGGGAGAGATGATGGATGAAGTTTCACCTGAGTCATCCTCCTACCTGGTTCCCAACTCTGCCTTCTGCTCCTCTCGACCTTGCCCTCACTCTGCTCAGTGGTTCCTCACTGATCTGTCAGTTGCAACATGGTCCTTTCCTCTTCCCTCATTTCTCATCTGTCTGCTCTAGTCGATGAGGTAATGAAAATGACATGATTAGGAAAAAAATTGCAAATTATCTTTTAAAGAAAAAAGAGCACACTGGAAACAAATGATTTGGAGGCAGATTTGGGGTGTGTTTTTCAGGCATGTCTAGAGCTTTACACAACTCTTTATTCTCTCAGTTGCACTGTTTGCCAGTTTTCTGAAACCACTGTTTCCTTTTGATAGACAATTACCTCACACACCCTCTTCCCACCCGAGAGTCATATACTGCTCGGCAATTGAGCAAAGTCTCTCCAAGAATCATGGCCCCTCTAGAATGGCCATTACCCAGGGCAGAGTCCTGGCAGTGATAAAGCCTTAGGAGATTTTTAAATGTAGGGAAGTTTAGAATTGGAGGGGCAATTGAGACTCCACCATTAAAGGTCAAAGACCTGAGGCTGCCTGTCTGGGAATCATGCTGGCAGCAGATTCTGGAGGCAGGACCTGGTTAATGGCAGGTGGCTCCAGTACAAAAGGCAACAGATAGGCAGGAGGATGGGTGAGATCTCTGGAAAAATGGTCATAGTCTGGCAGGCTTTTGGACCCTGCTAATGTTGAGATTCTAGGATATTTTTCTCATTTTTTTCTTTGTCTCAAACACTGCTGGCTGAAATAAATAGGTTTCTAATAGTAAAGGAGGCTGGCAGGATTTGGGGAGAAAATCCATGGATTTTCTTGGGTTTTGCCATTTCCACTTAGCAACCCATTATTACACATAAAATGCAATATGTACTTGTGTCTGTATGTATGTATAATTTATTATATACAACAGAGTGGTAAAATATATGATTTACTTGCAAATGGCATGAAAAATCAGAATTACCAGATTCAGAGCTATTTGAAAATCACTTATGTTTTTTATCCAAAGAATACTACTTAAAATTTTAAGAAGTCTTGGGATATCAGAATTTGTATTTTATCTGAACCTAAGATTCAAATCCTACTTTTTTTTAGTTTTTTATTCAAAGAATACTTGAAATTTTAAGAAGTCTTTGGATATCAGAATTTGTATTTTATCTGAACCTAAGGTTCAAATCCTACTTTTTTTTTTTTTTAGTCAAACCTAACTAGCATGCCTCAATTCCCAGAGGAAGATGATCTAATTTAAAAGATTTTTCAGCTGTTTGTTCTTCCTTCAGTCCTGGTTCTGGCAAATGCTAGAATCTAGAAACCAAAGGGAAAAGGATAAGAAAAAAAAAAGAGAGTCAGAGATGCCTAGAAGGCAACTGTCGTGTGGGCCTCATTGAGCATTTTTCTTTGTTCATTGAAAAACCTGAGAAAAATCCTCCATTTTTACTAACTCATAGCCATCAGGTCAACTCTATAGACTTCTGCCAAGAAAACCAAACTACAAGAAAAGAATGGGGATTACTTCAACTCAACAAGAATTTATTGAGTGCCTACTATGTGCTTAGTGCTGGGGTTACACAGATGAATGAGACCTAGCCCTGCCCTCATGGAGCTTGCAATCTGTTCAAGGAGCCCAGGGTCTAAAAGGAGAAAGAACACTAACAGTTACTGAGGACCTGTTTTATTCATTCATTTAACAAAAGCTTATGAGTGTCCATTATGTGCCAGATATTATTCTAGGGGCTGAAGATGCAAGGGTAGAAAAGACAAATGTGATCCCTGCTTTTATGGGATTTTCTTTCCTAAAGATAATTATGATGCCCGACCCATACTTGGCCATTACACTGTCGAAGGTGACTTTGAGAGGACCCAGTGGTGGCAATGGCTCTGTCGGCTCAATTCAGATGCATTCACTTGTTCTTGCTCTTTCTCTCACCCTGAAGTGTGCTATAATCCTCACCTCTAATTTTATCCTTTTAAATTAAAGTATTTACGGAGATATCTTGATTTCACATGTAGTTTTAAGAATTAATATAGAGAGATCCTATATACCCACTACTCACTTTTGCTTAGTAGTAACATTTTGCAAAACTAAAGTATATCACAACCAAAATATTGACATTGATGCAATCTATCTACAGTCTTCAGATTCCCCCAGTTGTATTTGTATCTGTGTGTGAGTGTATTAAGTTCTGTACAGTTTTATCATCTGTGTAGGTTCGTGTATTCGCCACCAGATAGGATACTGACAGTTCTAAGATTACAAGGATCCCACGTGTCGCCCATTAATAACCACCCTGCCTTTCTCACCCCTACCTCCATCCCTGCTTTTGGCAATCACTAACAAACGTGTCCCCCATTTCTAAAATTGTGTGATTTCAAAAATGTTATATAAATGGAATCATATCGTATGCACCCTTTTGAGATTGGTTTTTCTTTTTTTTTGTTCACCACATGTAATAAAGAGTCAAACTCCATATTTCGACGTGTGCTGACAGCTTTTCAGCCTCACTTTTTCCTCTTTCTGTTCTGTCTCACATCTGGGCAAGCTAATGAGGAAGCCCAAGTACTCTTTCCTTTGGAACGGGTGAGAGACTCAGACTATGTGAGACCTTGCCATGTGCAGGAGCCCTCATCCTAGCCCAACACCCTAACCACAATAAAAACCCCAGGCCAGGCTCTCAAGCCATTGTTGGGCCTGCTTAGGAAGCCTGCCTAGCTGTCCCCTGAATTCTATATAATGTGAGTAATAAACCTTTTCATACCCTCTTTATGTCTGTGGTGTCATCAGTATCAACATCTGAAACAACCTTCGGATGAGAGTTTATCCTATTTTGACAGGACTGCTACCACAGCATAATTTTCTGGATAGTGATCCAAGTTGTTGCATGTATCAATAGTTCATTGCTTTTTATGACTGAGTAATATTCTATGGTATGGGTATACCACAGTTTATTAAACCATTTAATCATTAAAGGATATTTTTTGTTTTTTACAGTGTTTAGCTATTGTAAAATAAAGCTGCTATGAACTTTATATGTAGGTTTTTGTGTGAACATAAGTTTTTATTTCTCTGGGATAAATACCAAAGAGTATAATTGCTGCATCATATAGTATTTACATGTTTTTCTTTTAAAGAAACTGCCAAATTATTTTCCAGAGTTGCCATTTTATATTCCTACCACCAATATATGAGTGATCCAGTTTCTCTACATCCTTACCAGCATTTGGTGTTGTCACTATTTTTTATTTTAGTCATTCTGATGGGCATGTGGTGATTTCACACAATCTTTATGATAGTATTAATTTTCATAAAATACAGAAAGAACCTCAGATCCATTCTGTCTGCTCCCACCCTGCAAAAGTGCCAAATTTAAGAAGCCTGATTGTAGAGTATTACGATGCTGGGTATGAGGCAAAGTCTTGGGACCAGCCCATGAGGAAATGTAGAATCTAAGCTTTGATTATTAGAGATCTTTATCACTAGGAGCACTGTAAACAAGAAGACAGCTTTGTACTTATTCTGTTAGTCATTACTTAGTATTGTGATTATTAATATTATTATCAGTAATGAACCATTTCTAATAAGGACCATTTAGGTTATGATCTTGGCAGAAGAGTCATGATGAAAGGATTCTTTTCCAATTCTTAATCTTGAGAGTTGAGATTTAAAACTTGGACTTCACTGGCAATAGCACTGGGGTTTACATCTGTCATAAATACTGGAAAACAAAATGTGGAAGGGGGAAAAAAAAGGGATTCTATAGAGAGCAACCTCATAGAGTGATCTGATTATAAATTCCTATCTGGGCAGGTTATGGTGGGTAGTCTTGCATGTAACTTTTTAGTAGAAGGTTTATCTCTGCCTTAAGTAAGCCCCATCTATTGTTTCTGTGCATCTAGGTTAACATGCCTTTGAAATAAGTGGTAACTACCCTCAAAACAGCACATAATCTTGTCATCTATCCTGTAATCTATTCTCTACCTTGCTTTCTCTCAACTCCCTGTAATTTCCCTTAAGTTCAAATGCATAAGAGAAAGCTACAGAACTTATTCTTTGGAGCATGAGATCTTGCTCCCCAGCATATGTTGTCAGTTTGGCTCAAATAAACTTATAAAAATTCTCTACAGGTCTGATCATTCTTATGCTGACAAAAACAATGTCTACTTAATGTCAAGACTGCAAGAAATGGTGAAGCCTGTCTCTGTTTTTCCAGAGCCCTGCGGCCATGGGTTCCTGTAACTTCTCCAGTGTCTCTGGAGCCATGTCCAAAGGCTGTCTCTTTGTTAGTTTTCACCAGGGCAAATCATGACCCTGGAGAAGGTGATGCGAAGCAATCTGTAATCATTCTGCTCAGTGACACTCCTCCCACCGGCCCCTCAGTCCCTGGTTTCTCTGCTACAGGGCTTCTAATTCAGGCCTATGATCACAGACCTTTGCTACGCCCCCTCATTATCTTATCCCAGCACAGAACTTCCAGCATGGGTGGAACATTCCTGGCTTGGTGAGTAACTAGCTAATAAGATAAGCTGCCTATAATGTGACAATAGTTACAATGACTGGAACTTGGGATGGGGGTTACACAGATGCATTCAAAGGCAGGCAGTAACAGTGTGTGATGCAGGGGCTGTGCCAAAATTGGGAGGGTTTGGGCCAAAGGCAAATTGGGAAGCAGCCCCATTTACTGAGATTTAAATAATTCAAAGCGCTGGTGGTTGCAGCTTGTTGCCTTGGATTAAAGTGTTAATTTTTTTAAGGAAAGCAGGAAATTGTTTAAAATTTGTGCTCAGAAATCAGATCAATAATAGGGCAAAGCACTCTTTTAAGATCTCAAGTTTGATTTGCTGAGGGGAGGGGCTGTGTGAATTAATTTGGTGAGGGAACTTTCTGGGAGGGGTCTTCACTGAAATGCTGTTAGGGCTAGTGAAGTTTCCTTAGCAAAAGAGATGCTTCTCCACTAAGAAAAGTTGTCTACGGCATTGAAGTTAAACTTTGTTCTGACTAAGGTAGTGGAAGGCAGCCCTGCCAGTCCACTGGCCATCATGATTATCAAAACTTAGGGCTGTTATATATACTCAAAATAGGAATAAACACAAAACAGGAAGAAAAAGAGCTTCAGAGCTGGAATTTGTGATTCTCTTGTTAGGTCTGGAAATAGAGAGCCTCACCCTGATAAGACCAGAAAGCAAGTAAAAGACGCTTGTGGAGATTTAGTAGGGTCAGAAGCCTCAGGGCTGAATTTCTAGATTTTAAATGGTTGAGAGTAAGATTTTTGACATAAGGTCAGTGATTACTAATCTCTAGTTATAGTGAGATAAAGTACTACTTGTATAATATAGATCTTATTTTAAGAATTCATAAACAAGGAAAAATGATGATAAAGATTTAAAAGACAGATACTAAATTAGGTCAGCATCTCAACTGTACAATACACTGTCTTGATCTTCACAGCAGTCCTAAGGAGGTATAATTATTAATTATTCCTCTTTTACTGATGAGGACACTGAGGATCAGATTGGTGAAGAAACTTGTCCAAGTCACCCAACCAGTAAATGATTCTAGGGACCATGGTCTTTCTACTTTGATTTTTATGGAAAAAACAGTATGGATGGACCGAATGTTCAGGGCTTTGGGACTTAAGTTAGAAAAGTTTGGGAAGAAACCCGACCCTTGCTGGATCTTGGTCTCACAGGATGGTGTTGATGTAGTAACATCCAAACCTGTAGGGAATTTTTATAAGAATTTTTTGAGCCAAAGCCGATGATAAAAAACTCCGCAAAATGACAGTTTTGTAGTGTCTTTTATATATTTGGAATTAAGGAGAGAACTAAGGAAAATACATGAAGTTTGGAGAAAGTAAGGTACAGGATAGTTAAAAAGATTACATGAGCCTTTGAGGGTGGTTATGCCTTTGAGGGGTCTGGAAAAGAGAATTATTTCTAGTATTTCAAAGATGTATTGACCTAGATGCATAGAACAATGGACAGAGCTTTCTTAAGGCAAAAGTAATCTTTTACTGGGGAAGTTTATAGGCCTGAGGCATGAATACACACCATGACCTGATCAGTTAGGAATTTATGATCAGAACACCCCATGAGGTCACTTTTGGTTAGATTTATTATAGTGCCTCTTTTTCATCCACTATGGTGATCCATGTTCTGAACCAAAATTGGAGTGGGTAGGGATTATTGTCTCACTTCTGGATTCCCACCAGGTAAAAAGGAAACCTATGAGTAGACTCTAGAACTTTCTATGTTGTCTAGCCTATCTCCCCTCATCACATGCCCAGCAGTCTACCCACTCCTGTTAGATGTGTAACTTCTCAGATTCTGGGCTCAAGCCTGCACTATTTCTGTTTACTGAGCGTACCCTGAATCGGCCTGATTGATACATTTCCACTCATTTTAAAAAACTCGGCCTGGGCCATCTCCTTTGTGAGGATATTCTGGTCCTTGCTTCTTCACTTTCCAGTCTGCCAGACAAAATTAAGTCACTCCCTTGTCTGTGTTCTTATAACCCTGTTGCATACTTCTGGAGAGATTGCATTGTATCACAGTGTATGTCTGAGTCTGATGCAGCCTTAAGAGATCTGCTGAATATACAGGGCTATATTATATGTATGCTACCTAGTTTAGGCTCTAACCAAATATTTCTGGACTCAAATCAAGAATGCACAATCCAGAGGCAAAGCACTTCTGTTATTCATATCTCCATCAATAACGGGTGCTTTGTCAATTAGCATAATGTCAGAATTGTTTTTTTATTAGTGAAATTAGTGGCCTTTGATTAGCATGATGCAAGTTAGAAATGGGATCTCCTTGGTAAATATAAAAATATTCAAGATAAATGGATTAGTTTAAATAGTTTAGAAACCACCCCCGCTCTTGCATAAATTGGGTATATGTATTCAGCTAGAATTTTAACCTGCACCCTTAGAATGATGCCTTAGTTAAGTCTTTACCTGGTCTGGGTCCAGTCATGAACTCTGGAGGTCCCTGGTTGCTCCATGCTGGCTATACAGGCAACAGAATTCTGCCTTTGAAATCCTGGCATTGTCTTGCGAGGACCTTGCATGCAAAGTTGTATAAACTGCTTTTTTACCTGTTTACTAATAAATATTTAATTAAGTGTCTGCAGAATTTGGCTGATGTTTCCTTTTGCCATAACCAGGTAACATAATTGTAGAGAAGTTGCTAACCCTCTCAATTTACCACTTCTTTGGTGGCTCCCATTTTAGCATCAGTAATCTGGCTCAGGTCAATTTGTAAGACTCACTCACTAGAATGCCAGTTTCTGGAAGAAACTTACCTAATTTACATAAGTATCTATGAAATGGTTGAAAGTGAAAGGCATCTGGAAGATGGAGTTTAGACATAAAAATACCAGCATTTCAGGGAAAATAGCACAGGGTAACTGAATTCAGAAAACACAGGACCTATGACTTCCGTGCTTAAAAGGGTGTGGCTCCCTCCCCAATGTCTGGTTCTGAATTGCAGACCCAATGATGAGACACGAGCAGCCTCCATGAGCCACATCTTCCAGACTACTAAGATCCATAAAGACCATGTTCCCTGAACCTGGGAAATACTCACTTGGACTCTTGAAGCAGGGATACCTGTTCAGAATCACTTGGGGTGCTTGTTGCAAATGCGAATTTTTCATCACATTCCGGATCTCCTGAATTGGCACCTGTTCTTATGGGGCCCAGGTATGTAGATTTTAAACAAGTTTCCAGGGGTTCTTAAATATTTAATGACAGTGAACTTGAGACAGCATAAGGACCTGGGCCTAGGGCTGAAGGAATGTCACCAGATGGCCAGTAGGAACACTGGATAAACTGGCTACAAGAATGCCACTACCCCATCACTCCCTACACAAAAATGCAGAAGTAGCTGCATTATTATCTCCTTTCTAACCCTTTTCTTCTTACAGATGTCTCAACCACTGTAAACCACTGTTCCGCATGCGCAGTTGATCAAGGTTTGACCTCTATATGACCTATCTTGGGTGGTGATAATGAGCAGTCTGCCTTCTTGCTCCCATAGTGAAAGCACGAACACAGTTACCAGCTGATTAGTGGGTAAAGAAAGCCCACTTTTTCCCCAAAGCCCACCACTTTCTAAAAGTCTGCCTTTTCGGGAGCCTGTTTGTCTACAGCTGATAAGCAGCCAAGCAGAGCCAGCTCTGGAGTCAGTTTGAAGGACCTTTCTTTCCTCTGGGCTACCTCCTTTGTGCTTGAGCATAAACTTAATAAAATCTGTAAATGTTTCTGGGGTTTCCTCTCCATTCCTGTCTTGGGGAAACCAAGAACCTAAACGCTGGTAACAAACAACAGCAGTTCAGGGGAAATAAGGAAAGGAAGCACTACTACATTAAAGAGTCACAATGATTGTCAAAATACATCCCGATTCAGAAACATTAAACTGTGGGTGAAATGTGCATCTTAGTATAAAAGCAAAGTAGTATCGCACCTTTCTAGATAACATATTTGTAGATTAACCAGACCCTCACTGCCTAAATGAAGATATAAGGCAAATGTAAATGTGAGTTTTCCTTTTCTGTCTTGGAGCAAACCAATGGAGATATTTTGGGGCTGGGAAGTCCCTCAAGTCACATCAAGCTGGTTTTAAGTTGATTTTACCTTTGAGTCACAACTTACCTCTCCTCACTCCACCACCCCCCCATGTTCTTAGACAGGAAGGAGCTCTCTTCATTGTGAGATTTAAATACTGAGATTTAGAATGAAAGGAAATAGCACCACCAACGCCCCTTCTAAGAAAGTCAATGGCAAGGCAAAACACATAAGCAGGGTTCTTACTTCAATTACTTCACTAAAAAAGCCACAAGCCTCTCCTGGTAGGCTCAAGCAACAAACCTTTCAAAAGATGAATTCCTGACCTAATGAGGTCCTTTCCTTTAAAATTCACAAAGGCACAACAGAACAGAGCACTGAGTGCAAATAATCTATCCAGTAGTAGATCTTACATCTCCTGTTTGATTCCTTGGGGAAAATATACTTTTTATTATTCTCTAGAAAATATTTCTTTAAAAAGTGGGATAGAAATGGTGTACTTCCCCTTTATAAACAAAACTTTTCATAATTTTCAGTTTTTAAATTCTCCTGGTCAATCAGTGGTATCCCTTGAAGATACTTTGCGTGCAGAGACTGAAATTGACTGTGGGAAGGTTGGGGTAAGGGAGTGCCAGAGAAATAGAAAATATGGTTTCAACCCTCAAGAAATAGAAGTTCTAGCTTAGGAGACAAAAATATCCAACAAACAAGATGATTATATCTCTGAGTGAAATTCTGGAAAGCTTTTGTTCATATTGTTGATTATTAATCTGTTAATAGCTGTGTCTCACAGTTGGTAACATCAACTATAGAAAAAATGCTGGAGATGAAGTCAAAATCTAAGGGAGTGGAGTATCGCGGTGGGAGCAGCATTCCAGGTTGAGTATTCCAAATGCAGGTAAAGGTACACACTGGAGAAGAGAGGAGATAAAGATAGTAGGCAGCAGCAGAATCCTGGGTGGCACGGATCATTTAGACTAAGCGCCTTGCCATCCTTCACCACCTACCAGTGTGTTATCTTGGTTAGATTACCTTCTTGAGTCTATCTTCTTGGTTATAAAAATGGGATGATTAGATCTCTCTAATACGGTTGCGTTGAGAATGAAAATGTACAATGCCTGGTAAATAGTAGACATTAAATAAATGGGCAGTTTGCCTTCAGAGTAGAGAATGATTAAATACGAAACTGGTGAAATTAGAGAAGGGGTCGAGGTTTCTGGCAAAAAGAAAGAGAATCCCAAATGTTTATACTTTGTAGTACTTACCCAGGAGATTAAATCCACACCACCGTATAGAAGCTTTCTTACTTTTCAGATATTGAAAACAAAAACGTTGCATGTTGCTGACCACAGCACACATAGAAATCTTGAGCAGTCAAAATTATTGGACACAAATTTCAATTGATAAGCTGACCCAATACTTTATGACCCAATGGCCATAAAGACTCTAAAACATAAGTATGATTTAGAAAGCGAAGATGAAAGAAGACCCCCAAAGGAAATAAAAATGCCTACATTATTATTTAAGCAAGTGATTTCTGATGACAGATGGAACATTGAAAAAAAAAATCTCTCACCTGACATGGACTTCATGTGTTAGACCTCAGTGCACTTTAGACACTCTATCTGTGATCCTTCCTCCAGGTGGAGGGGACAAGGTTTTGTCACTCAGTTTTTCCACTTCTGTTTTATAGAGAACTCTATCAGGGAAGCAGATGTCACCCTCAAATTAGGATGATTTTGGAAAGGGTTTATTTACAGAGTGACTATTTGCAGAAGTGTGGACATAGAAGAAGCAGAAGAAATTAGAAATGTCACTCTTAAGATTTTTCAGTGTCCAGAGCTAGTGTCAGCAGAGCAGTTATCATCCCTAAGTCTGAGGCCTTGAGTGGAAGATTCCCATAGGAGGAGTCTACATTGAGAGAAGATGTAATCTTCAATTGAGGGACACAGCCTGAGGTGACCTTGCAGGAAAAGAGCCGGGGGAATAAATATGGAAGGGTAGCAAAATATGCTACCCTTAAAAATGCCTCTTTGGCATAAAAATTATTTTGAGCTGATTATTTTGGGGAACAGCAAACATAAGAGAAGTTCTGAAAACAGAGTAGAAGTTACTCTTTTCTAAGGGATATTTGCACTTATATAGGAAATCGCCATTTGTAAAAGGTGGCTTCAGCAGAGGGGGCAGGAATACAAGGATGACTCTAAATAACAAAGAACCTTGTCAATGGAGAAGACATCTACTTAAATCTGTATTTAAAAAAACCTTTTCCTTGTTTACCTTGCTTTGCCTGATAGTTTCCCCATAATTGTCTTCCTCCCACAATTCTCTCACTCCCTTTTTTTTTCATCTGAAGATAAAATTTAAGCTGGAATTCTAAGCCACCTTAGAGAGATACTAATTTTTCACTGGGTAGCTTCCATGTGTACATAATGTATACATGTTAATAAACTTCTGTTTGTTTTTTCTCTTGTTAATTTGTCTTTTATTAGAGGAATCTCAACTAAGAACTCAGAAGGGTAGAGGGACTTAAAGCTTCAACATATGAACTGGGGACGGGGGATACAATTCAATCCATAACAGTTGGCCATAGGGTTTATACCAGTAAACTCTTTAAATGCTTGCTATGAACATGTAGGTAATTAGAGTAGCTCTCAGAACCTCCAGAACCTCTTATTTTAATTTAATTGCTCATCACATTATTCTTCCAAACATTCTTTTTTGATATTGGATGTCTACCTCTATCCATCTGACCATAAGGCCCTTGAAACACAAAGACTCTGACCTTTGTCATTGATTTTCACGTGCCAGATCCAGTGAACTTCATTCTAATCTAGAACTTTATTCGATCCTGTGAATAACTTTGCATTCTTACCAGCAGCAGGAGTAAAAAAAAATTCCTTTTTACTGATTTTTCTAATTTAAGTTTGGTTTCTGCCGTTTGTGACCCCCCCTCCTGACAGTCCTGACTAGAGATTAGAGGGCTTTTATTTATGAGAATTTTGTTCTAGTTACGTAGGCGCAGGAAAAAATTAGAAATGTCACTCTTAATCAAGATTTGAGGCCAGTTTTCTAAAATAGCCTATTCCTATCCCCAACAGATGGGTCTACCTTCAGATCCACAGAGCTGGGGAGGACACAGCACCCATTTGGTGACCACTGCAACTAGTCATGTTTCTCAGCACTGACCTTTAGAAAGATGTCATGTACCCTGTCACTGTCCACATTCATCATTTACAAGATCACTCAAGTATTGGAGAAGGGTTAATCCTAGATTCCTCTGGCTGTTCCTCTTGCCACACTCCTTCTTGATGAGATGGGTGGTTTGTGGCCAAGATGATCCAGAGACAACAGTGGCTTCATCAACCCTCTAATAAAATGCCTTGAATACATTGCCTCAGAGACTGCAGACAGCTACTGTGCTAAATTATTCACCCTGACTTTTACTGGGTACTTTCTTCTCGTTTCAGTTACTTGGGATTTTTATAGAAAATTGGCTGTGGGAATTTGAATGCTCCAAGTGCCTGGTAATAATCTGGTCTGAATAGTAAACTCAGCATGGGCTGATTCTGGGACAAGCCAGAGTGTTCTCAAAAGAATTCATGAGGGGCTGCTCTCTGCTGCAGAGAAAGCTAGAAATATGTTTATACAAAATGATGTGATTTATTTGTGAGAATTCTGTGCTATTTACATAGTAGCAGGAAAAAATTAGAAATGTCACTCTCAATCAAGATTTGAGGCGTTTTTAAAAAGAGCAACCAGTCTTTTCATAAATGCTTTGACCATCGTCTAAGTGGGGCTATGAAAATGCTTTTGAACATCTTTATTATACTATAAAGAAATTTCGACATACAGCCATGCACATAATGGCTAAAAGCTTGGCTGGGTACTTTACCAGGTACAGTTATCCCTCGGTATCCACAGGATTGGTTCTAAGACCTGCAGTGGATATAAAAATCCGTGAATGCTCAAGTCTCTTATACAAAATGGCATAATAGTTACATATAACCTGTGTACATCTTCCCGTTTACTTTAAATCATTTCTAGATTACTTATAATACCTAATGCAATAGAAATGCTTTGTAAATAATTATTATACTGTATTATTTAGGGAATAATGACAAGAAATATGTCTGTATATGTTCAGTACAGATGCAACCATCATAGGCCTAAGCTCATAGTACATGTCAGCAACAACATACTTTTTCCAAATATTTTTCATCCACGGTTGATAGAATCTGAGGACATGAAACACACAGATATGAAGGGCCGACTGTACTGTGTTCTGTTTCTGTTCATTAGCTCATCTAATGCTAACAGCAATCCAAATGTCTATGTTCTATGTTTCCCCATTTTCAAGTGAGGAAACTGAGGCTCTGAGATTTTAAGTGACATGGTGAATTTAACATAGATTCTAAATGGTGGTTTGATTGCAGAGTTTGGTTCTTCATGAAAAGCTAAACTAAAGTTAAGCCATGTTTGAAGCAGAAAGAAATAAGTATTAAATTGTTTAGTTTGTTTACACTCCATAGTTAATGCTAATTGTTTCTTGAGCTTTCTTTTATTAAGATCAATAATGCCCTTAAATACAAGAAAATTGTTTTGGATCTCCCCAAACTCATTGCATTATGTTTTACATGTCTGCTCAGTCTCACTTGACTCACATCTACAGTACTATCTCCTGGTGTGAGAACTTGAGGGTGTCTAAGTTTGAGGGCGTAAACTATAGATACTAGATTTTCAGACGTGTGTGGATGGCCAGTGAGATAGCAAGACTCACCCTTTAGGGCAAAGAAAGTCATTTATAAAAACTTGGTTCAAGGATGGGAGGCCAGGGTCCGGAGAAAGCTCAGTTAGAATTTTTGGGATTTGCTCTTTTTGCAAATCCCCCAGAACATGTGCCAGAGTCCTCGGGAGATGAAGCAGTAAAACTAAAAGAACCAGGAGGCTTTTCGCTTATCTCCGTAGGAGCTTGAAAGCAGAAGGCAGTGTAGCCCAGCACTGCCACACTTCAGTGAGGGGCCTGGCCAGCAAGTCTCTGAAATAGGGCAGGCAGGATCTGTCCTAGATCTGGCACTTGAGAGGCAAGAGTCACCAAAGCAGGAGAGAGGGAACTAGCAAGTCCCATGTTGCAGCTACAAGAACTTACAGGAGGAAACGGTACTTTCTATTCATAGCCAAGTCATCTCCATTCCCACACTCAATACACACAGGAGCTTTCTCAACTATTTGGGAGAATTTTGAGGAAGCTGGACTTACCAAATATGTGTGTGAATGGGTTGGACCTAGAGAAATACTGTCCTGTTGCCATTAATGAGATTCTGATGTCTTGGGAAATTCAGATAATTAAGAAAGTAAAACTTTTTTTAGCTTTCGAAACATTTTTTCTTTTTTTGAGAAATATGCAAAGAAAGACAAGTAAGGCTCTTTCCAGTTTAGACCTTAGGTGAAACACTTGGGTCTTTAAAGATCTCATTTGAGTAGCTATTAATCTAAAAACTCACATGGCTGTTGGCAAGCCTCGAGTCCTTTAGAAAGAGCCATCAGTTTCTTGCCACGTAAGCTTCTCCATAAGGCAGTTCACAATATGTCAGGGTGAACAAGATGGGCTTTTTGTAATTTCAGAAGTGACATCCCATCATTTGTTCTGAATTCTATTCATTAGAAGTGAGTCCAGCCTACACACAAGGGCATGAAAACCAGGCAACAGGAACCAATGGAGGCCTTCTTAGAAGCTCTACCACAAGTTGTGCTCACAAGCCTGAGGAATCATCTGGAGTGTTCCGTTTCTCTGACCACAATGATTGGATCATGGATGGGCACGTGATCCAGATCAGGCCAGTGAGACTTAACCCTGGAACTTTGGCCGGAATTCTTAGGAAAGACTCCTTCTCTTTTCTCTGGGATATCCAGGCTGTCAGCCTGAGCCTCAGTAGCCACCTTTATCACCAACTTGGAAACAAGGCCAACATAGAGGAAATTATGACCAAAACATGAAAGTGAAATATTCCTGGTGTCATTGTTTGACTACCTCAGTCCAGGTGTATGTAGAGTCAGTTCTATCCTTGGATTTTCTGTTACTTAACCCATAAAAAAAGCTTCTCTTTTTCGCTTAAGCCACCTTGAAGAGGGTTTCTGCCACTCGATATTGAAAGACTGCTGATATACAGATGCAGTTTAATAAAGATACTATAATTATTTTTAAAATTGTGTCTGGTAAAAAAGAATCAGCAAAATCTTAGAGTTGGGCGGTGATGACAGACCAAATGACTTCTTATATTTGTAGTAAACTATTTGCTCAGTATCTTAAATTTATTGTGCCTAGACCAATGAGAGAATTTCAACTTACTTGTCCTAAGTCCTTGTTATCTAAACAGCAAGTAGAATAATTCCTTGTTGCCCTTTAGATGTTCAGCTGGCTCCTTGTGCCTGGCTGAACTTGGGTTTGAGAATTTTTCTCATAACAGTGTTTCTCAACCAGAGGTGATTTAGCAATGTCTGGAGACATTTGTGGTTGTCATAACTGAGGGGGGAGATGTGCTACTGTCAGCTAATGGGTAGATGCCAGGAAGTTACTGTCATGTAATGGGTAGAGATCAGGGATGCTGCTAAGCTTTCTACAATGTAGACTGCTCCCCACAACAAAAAATTATCCAGCCCCAAATCTCCATAGTGCAGCGGTAGAGAAATCCTGCTCTAAACCTGTGGGTAACTTAGCAAATTATAGTGGGAGATTGTGTTAGCTTGTTTCTGGTTAAGTAATAACATAAGGTTCAAGCATGAACATGTCAGAACATGCTGGCTTGAAAGAGAATCATCTTCATCCTCCCTCCCACGGGGGGTGGGGGTTAAAACTTGGAAAGTGACACAACGGAGAATGGGTTCTTAATGTTTTTCAATACCTATCCAAAATTGGACTCCTCAGAAGTATAGTCGCATCCTCTGTTCTGTTCTCATAGAATAATTTCCATTTTAGGATGATATGGGATGCTATGTAAGGAAAGAAAGCAAATTAGGATCTCCTGATGGGATCTGGTTCTCCAACACACTTATAGACATTGAGATCTTGCTTTTAAAGATTGAGGGATTTTTCATCGAGCTGGAAAACAGGGCAAATAGTCTTTTAATCGATGGCATTAAGAGTTGAATGGAAAAACCATATGAATAAAAACATAACCCTACCCTTCCTACTCATAGGAAATTAAGTGTTTGCATGATCACGCCGTATTTAACTTCTCTGCTTTCATTCCTTCATGGGGATATGTATTGGTCCCATCTAGTATTGCCATTAATGGAAATTTGTTCTTTCATTTGTTTATTCATTTATTTAATAAATGTTTGCACATTCCTCCAAGTGCCTCACATAGTGAGTATTCAATATTCTTTATGCTGGGCTGTTATAAGAGATTCTCCAATCTCCAAGCATATGTTCTCGTACCTAGGGCCTCCTGCAGTCTGGGGGCTGTAGGAGGGCTAAGGACTGTTATCCAAAGTCCCAGGACTGCCTCACACAGTGGCTGCAGTTGTATTAAGCAGGAGGGAGCATGTGAGCCACAAGTGTGGGCCTATGCTCCCCTTCCTAAACTATGTGCTTGACCCGGAGCTGACCATTGGCCAAGCCATGCCCCCTGTGGAGCCACATTCTCTCAGAAGGGACGCCCCTGCCTCAGCAGAGGCTAGTGGAGGCACCGTGAAGACCCCTACCTAAAATGCCCACTGTCTTTTCAACTTGCAGGCAGATGTCCCTGACCTCCTGGAGTCCAGGCCTTATGGCAAGTTTCCATTATCCACACCTGAGTTCATAGGCAATATAATTATCATTTCAACTAAGTCCTATTAAGTCCTACAACTCAACCATAAAAATATAACAAGTGCTTATTAGGTCCTGACACATATCCAAAGGCAAATTACATGGACGCTCCACTCGGAGCATGCACCTGTGTCTTCCACTTGAAGTCCATGTTGCCTTTATGTTTTACTGCAGGATAATCATTTGGAAAACAGAGCTGGGATGTTGTGTTCCCCTCTTGCAGTTAACTGTTAACTAAGACACCAGAAAGATGAGTGATAGAAAACTATCCTGAATCAAAAGATGAGATCTGAGAAGTCATCTGTAATGAGTCAGGTCCAAGAAAGTTTACCTGAGAGACCATGATGGAGCCGACTGTATTATTATCTTCTCCTCCTTGACTTCCCTTCTCAGTGAATGACACCGCCATCCTCCCCTGTACTCAAGTCAGAAACCTGAATGTCGTCCTTGACCTCCATCTTTCCCTCCCCTCCTAGCTTGAAGCATGACCAAATTCTGTCGACTCTATCTCTTTAACACCTTTTATATCATCTCCACCTCTTCACCCTCAAGACCTCACCACCTCAGTCCAGTGGTCACCATCTGTTGCCTGGTCTATTACAGTGAAGCGTATCCATGGTTCCAATCTCTTCTGCAGGCAACAGCCCAAAGAATGTGAAATCATAAGTCTGAAAATGCTGTTCCCCAGCCTATGCTGCTCCTTTTCTCTAACCTTCTTTTCTCTTATCTCGTCCCTCTGACGACCATCCAGCTACTCAGCTTTATAAGTCAGTTTATGTGTCTCTTCTTCAAGAAAACCTTCTGCTTTTACCTTTCCAGAAGTGGCCACTCACTCCCTCGTTTGCACCCTGCTGTGTCCTGAACATACTTCTTCAGCACACCTGTGACCTCTACACTGGAAACTCCTTCAAGACTGGGGTGTCCTTTATCCTACAGTGTCTAACATGGCCACTAGGGCAGAGCAGCTGCTTATCAAATGTCTATCGCTTGCAAGAACACTGTTTTATACTTTGCTGCTCACAAAGCACTTTCAATTAAAATAAAATCAGGATTCTTTTTCTGAGACTTGCATGCTGGCAGTTGGACTAGTCCCTTGCTATCTTTGAGCCTCAGTGTCCCTGTGTATCAGTATATGATCATACCTATTTGTGGATTAAAGTCTGTGTTCTTCTCCTTGTCTTGCAGCTGCTTCTCTAATAGAGAGAGAGAAAAGAATGACCACTTATATATGTAACAAGTAAAAGTGCTGTCTGGAAAAACTAAAAAGTTTACATCATCTTTAATCAAATTCAAATTTCAGTTTCTACTTTTCCATTCACTCAGATTCAGGTGTCGTCTGTGTAGAGTATAAATCATTGTTAAACTGTTTAAAGTTATTTTGAATATATCATACTTACAGAGTTTAATAAACCTGAAAGACAACTGGATTCCTGTCATTGTTTTTGAATCTTTCAAATAAATCAAGCCAACTATGATGTGATTATTATAACCATTGTGCTCAGGATGCTGCATTTACCTTTGGTGAGTCTCCTTCCTGCTAAAGCCAGGGAATAATTTTATTAAGACATTGATTAAGTGCTTATTATGTCTTTTCAACAGCAATTAACAGTGGTTTGTATAAAACTTGCTATCCAAATTACGTAAGGGTTGGCTCTGTCTGGAAGAGTTTGTGAACATCTATTTCATATAGATTAGAACTGAAATACTCAACCAAATTACTAAAAGAGAAGACTAGAAACTAGCAGCGTATAAATACAAGGTCACTCTCAACTGAGAAATCAAACCATCCTTGCGTTATGGAGGAAATTAGACTTTCCTTTAAGATCAAGTAGGAAATCATAGTAGCTGACATTTATTAAGCTCTTATCACATTAAACACTTTACAAGGAATATTTTATTTTGTTCTTTAGAGAGTCTCATGAAGTTAATATTTGTAATCCTATTTTAAAGAGGGAGAAATTGAGGCACAAGGAAGCAGAATTAGAGAAGTGGTACCAGCAGGATTTGAATGCAGAGAGTTGGTTTCAGATTCCACTCAGTTAACTCTTTCTCTGTATGACAACCAGGCAGTGTTGGGTCCTACCTCTGCAGATGAATGATTTGACAAATCTGCCCAGCTCTGCTGTGTTTGGAGACCCCTGGTCCTTATTCTATGAACATGGGTGAAAGAATTGACATAAGAGTCTGGATTGGCTCTCCCTCCACAGTTAGAAGTTCCCAGACTGCTTGCACAAGAGAGATGGAGTAGACCTGTATGTGTGTGTTAGGGGATAGTGGGTGGGAAGGGGGACACCTTAGGAGATTCTGTACCTTCCCTGCTTTTCTTGGAGCTTCTTCTCATTTTGAAAGCTGACTCATCATTTCTCTATTGAGTAGAAGTGCTGAGTGCTCTGGTCTGGGTCGACTGACCCTACTGAGAGCCAAATGCAACCTCTCTGATTCATCACCCTTGAATCTAAAACCTCATGGCCTTTTGAAAGACATGCCAGTCAATATCTGGTACAGGAAGCAGAACTCAAACTATAGATCTACTGCTGCATAGTCACTGCTGAACACTTTCGGGCACCCAAAGGAACATAGATTTCTAAGCTTCTCTTCATGGAACTTGAAGTTCACTGGAAAATTCCATCACTTACGAGGGAAAAAACGAATTTTAGAAATCTTTAGTAATTCAAAGCAAAACAAAACAACCCATATCCCTGCGGGTATTTGAATTTAGCTTCTGATGGAAATAAGACCATTTCAGTGACATCATACAGCCATGTTTATCTCATCCTGCCATCTCTGATTGAAGCCAACTCAGTGCTTGTCCCTGGCCAAAACTAACAACTGAACCTCTTTTGCAACATTAATAAGCCATTCTTTTATTTAGTGCTGAAAATCTCTCTAAAGGAACATTTCACAGAACTGTGCTGAGTGTCCTGCTCTTTTATAGAGATAAATTCAGGATGGTTTTAAGGACAGCCAGCTATCACAGAGTCAAAGTTCATAGCATTAAACCAGGCTATTATTTCAGTGGGTGTTTCACTTAGTATGTGCTTAGAAAGGCTCCAAATAAAACAATCTGACCAGTTCCTCTTTCACTTCTCTCTCTGCCAATAAACAAATGCTGACTATTGTAGTCCACATGACTAAGTTTATTCTCTACATAAGGCTGTTATTAATGTAACTTTTATCGAGCACCTATTGTATGTAAGGCTCACTTCTGGGTGCCATGGATAATGTAAAGAAGAAAAAGACAATCTCTTCTTTAGAAGAGACTGAGAAAATGTCACCACATATAGAACATCTATCTGAAAAAGGCACGTGATAATCACCATTAGCTGAAGGACTCTCGAGAAGTTAGAGGAGGAATCAAGAAGAGGGGAATTTGAACTGGACTTAAAATGATGTGCAGGACTTTCCTGAGTAGACATGACATCAGCAGAGTTGGACATGATTGAATTATGTTGTACAAATATTGGGGGAATAGCCACATTCACCATAGCCATTCACTGTCAATGATTGCTGTGATCTGTGAGTTTTAGCTCTCATTGCAAATCCCAAAGAGGGCCAGTACGGATTACACTGTGTGCTAGCCCTCTTTAACAGGGACAAGAAGACTGCCCCCACCCCAGCCTCCTTTCCTATTGCACGGAGAGGAGTTAATCAGGGATCCTGAGAATGCGGACATGTCCTTGCTTGGTCCAGCGGTCTGACCTCTGAAAAGGTTAAGGGGCTCATGGCAGTCACGAGAAAATGCTGATCAATGGTCCAGTGAGTACCAGGTCCCTGGAGCACATTTCCCTTGTAAGGTTCTGCATTCAACCAGTCAAAATCCTCAGCTCCCCTTTGCCTTCCTGGGCCATGTTTCTCTTAGCTCAGCTTCCCAAAGATGTGCAGAGGCCAGGGTAGTGGATCCAGCCAAAACATGTCCTTGGCAGAGATGCCAAGGTAGAGCTCTGTGGAACAAAGGAGTCTAACAGATAACTGGCTTCCTCTAAAGGAACCTGGAGGGTTGTGGCCACAATAAGCTGTTGGCCCCAGCGGGGGATGGAAATCGGGCCTTGAGACTGAGTCTCAGCTTGTCTGTGCATCTCGGTGGCCTGGATGCAGTGAAACCGCACCCTGTCCCTGGCACACACACAGGTTGAATGAAGGCTGGCATAAGATGTTATAGGGCTCTCTCTCAGTGGTGTGGCTTTTCCCAGAAGCCCAGCCAAACCATGGAGAAGGGGGCTGAACTATGCAGGGGAGCTATATGCTTCAATCACCAGAGGGGCCTGCTTTAGGCCTGGGAAGGGTGAGGGGATTGTTCATGGTTTCTTTAAAAAGAAAATACACAAAGTTTTTCTATTTAGCCAAACCTCAGGCAGATAAGAATTATTCCTTCCCAACTCAGGGCACTGTCCTTCTGATACTGGAATCACTTTGTTTGCTAACTAAAAAAGCGAAAAACCTCAGGCCTTGTGAACCTAAATCTGAGAATGGAACCTGAAAATTTGCAGTTTAAAGCATGCTCCAGTGAGTCCTTTGACCTAGATCAGTAAAATCCTGCCTCTAGTTGCAAATAGAATTGAGAAGTTTGTTTTGTATACCAAGCAAGATAGTAGATTCACAGATGACTTAAATAGAATGCAAGACATTCACTCACTTCCCAAAACATATTTAGATCCTAAAGTTGAGGCTCTGTGATAATTTAGATACTAAATGATTCAGTAACTGTGTTGGTACACCTACCTCAACTAGTTGCCTGACCTCGGGCAAGACAATTTCTACATCTGAGCCTCCATTTCTGCATTTTCAAAAGGGTAAATTTGGCTAGCTGAATAGGATTGGAACCAAAAGTTCGCCTGGTTTTATCTGGGTTAAACACAGGATCCCTACAAAGGAAATGGCTCCAGGGACCAGTGACCAACATCTGCTTTTGTTCTTCTGAGATTTAGAGGTTGAGAACCTGGGCTCTGGTACACAACCTTCCTGTTTGGAAACAAGCTCTGACAAATAGTAAGTAGCTGTATGTCTTTGGACAAGTTAATTAACATCTCTATGGCTCAGTTTCCCTATCTACAAGGGAGGATAATAATAGTATACTTCTAATAGGTATTATAAGCAAGTAAAACACTCAGAACAGTGCCTGCCTGGTAAAAACACTCAATAAATGGCTGTCATTATGCGTTTTGCATTTTACAGATGATGAAGTAAAACACTCAGAACAGTGCCCGCCTGGTAAAAACACTCAATAAATGTTGGCTGTCATTATGCGTTTTGCATTTTACAGATGATCCTTTGGAAGGCCTTCCAACTTAATTACTGAGAGCTTCCCTGGGGTTTGAATATACATTTTACTATCTGTGCTGGGATAGTAAACTACTTTCTTTTAGAGTCAACAAATATTTACTGAAGTTCTAGCTGTGCAAAGGTACAGAGAGAGAAGGCGTATACTTGCCTTCACTCAGCCATTAGTCTTGATGAGAGATACTCATTTGATTGACTGATTGATTGATTGATTCATTCATTCATGATGACATTGGTTAACAATATCCAGTAAGTTTCAGGTGTACAATTCAACAGTAAGGCATATATATTGCATTGTGTGTTCACTGTCCATAGATTTCTTTCTGTCATCATATATTTGACCCCTTTTACCCCATCAACCTCCTCCCCACCCTCTGGTAACCACTAATCTATTGTCCATGAGTCTCTGTTTGTTTGTTGCTTTTAGGTTTATATCCCACATATAAATGATATCATGTGTTTTTCAACTTTTTCTGTCTGACTTATTTCACTTAGCATGATTATCTCAAGATCCATCCATGTTGTCGCAAATGGCAGTATTTTATCTCTTCTTATGGCTGATTAATATTCCATTGTATACATGTACCACAGCTTCTTTACCAATCATCTATTGTAGGACACTTCGGTTGCTTCGACGTCCTGGCCGCTGTGAATTATGCTACTATGAACATTGATTGGTGTGCAAATATCTTTTCAGATATATGTTTTCAAGACTTTGGGGTAAATACCCAGTAGAGAAATTGCTGGATCTTAAGATAGATCAATTCTTAGCTTTTTGAGGAACCTCAATACTGTTTTCCATAGTGGCTGTACCAATTTGCAGTCCCACCAGAGGTGTATGAGGGTTCCTTTCTCCGCATCCTCTCCAACACTTGTTACTTGTCCTTGATAACAGCTATTCTAACAGGTGTGAGATGGTAGCTCATTGTTGTTTTGATTTGCATTTTCTCTAATAACTAGTGATGTTGAACATCTTTTCATATGTTTGTTGGCCATTTGTATGTCTTCTTGGGAGAAGTGTCGATTCAGATCATCTGCTCATTTTTTTAATCGGATTTTGTTGTTCTTGTTGTTATTGAGTTGTATGAGTTCTTTGTATTTTTATATACTAGGCTTTTATCGAAGGAGTTGCTTGCAAACATATTTTCCCATTCAGATGGTTGTCTCTTTACCTTGTTGATAGTTTCTTTTGCTGTGCAGAAGCTTTTTAGTTTGATATAGTCCCATTCATTTATTTTTGCTTTTAATTCCTTTGCCTTTGAAGTCAAATTCATAAAATCTTCTTTAATCCGAGGTCCATGAGTTTAGTTACTATGTTTTCTTCTATGTAATTTATTATTTTAGGTCTCATATTCAGGTCTTTAATCCATTTTGAGTTAATTTTGGTGTGTGGTGATAGACAACAGTCTAGTTTCATTCTTTTGCAGGTGGCTTTCCAGCTTTCCCAGCACCATTTATTGAAGAAGTTTCCTTTCTCCACGGTATACTTTTGGCTCTTTTGTTGAAAATTATTTGCCCATATAAACATGGGTTTACTTCTGGATTCTCGATTCTGTTCCACTGGTGTGTCTGTTTTTCTGCCAATACCATGCCATTTTGATTATTGTCGCTTCATAGTATAATTTAAAGTCAGGCAGAGTGATGCCTCCAGACTTGTTCTTTTTTCTCAGGATGGCTTTCGTGATTGGGGTCTTTTGTGCTTCTATACAAATCTGATAATTTTTTTGTTCTATTTCTTTAAAAAATGCTGATGGAATTTTGATGGGGATTGCGTTAAATCTGTATAATGCTTTAGGTAATAAGGTCATTTTAACTATGTTGATTCTTCCAATCCAAGAACATGGAATATCTTTCCATTTCTTTGTATCTTCTTCAATTTCTTTTAATAGGGTCTTACGCAATTGGAAAAGGGATTTTTTTCCATTTTTTTCTGAAAATTCATTATTAGAGTATAGGAACACTATGGATTTTTGAACACTGATTTTTTTAACCAGAAACTTTACTATATTTGCGTACTATTTCTAGTAGTGTTCTTGTGGAGTCTTCAGTTTTCTATATAGAGAATCATGTCATCCACAAATAGTGAGTTTGACTTCTTCATTTCCCATTTGAATGTCTTTTATATCTTTCACTTGCCTGATTGCACTCACTAGGACCTCCAATGTTATATTGAATAACAGTGGCAATAGTGGACAGTCTTGTCTTATTCCTGATTTAGTTTTTCACCTTTAAGTAAAATATTGGCTGAGGGTTTGTCATACATGACCTTTATTATGTTAAGGTACTTTCCTTCTATACAAATTTTGAGAGATACTCTTTTTATAGTTGGTTTACTTGTCTGTAAATGTACAAAGTATTATGAACAAGGGAAACATCTTTTAGTATTTGAAATCCTTTCTTCTTTACTTTCCTGGCTAGAGTCTCATTTTGATCCTGACACTAGCCCTGTGCAAAGCTGGCAGTATTTATTTAGGAGAGTGGTTTTCAATAGTTAATGGTTTGAGGGGTTCTTTGTAGAAGTCCTTAGAAGCTAATGCATATATGCAAGGTGGAATGAATGTGAGGGTCTCCTTGGACCTCCAAATACACATGTATACACCTCCTCCAATCAGAAAATCTTTATTCTAACATAGTTGACTTATTTAATTTTCTCACGAAGCTGTTGTTAAATCTGCTGGGTGTAGCTGGTGGTGTGGAAGAAGAAATCTAGGATTTGGCTCTTTCTTGCAAATTAGGACTTCTGAGAGGATGGCCTTGAGGTAGAATTGAGGCTCAGGAAGGCGAAGCAGAGCCTCAGGGCTCTTTGACACAGAGGTATTTGTTTCCCTTAGGAGTTTTCTTAGATTGGAGCCTGTAAACAATTTAATCCAAGGTCCCAGAAGATAAAACTATTTCTAAACACTATTTCTACTTCACTCAGTTACACACATCAAAGCTGCCAACATTCTGATGAAATAAGGGAGTCACACCCCGGATTAAAACAAAATTCACTGTAAGTCTAAAACATACACAATATATTTGAACCCATTTTATAAATACACTCTGTTTAAGAGTATTAAAAATGATTGACCCTCTTATTAATAAAATAAGCATTTTCAGAATAATTAATGCATATTGGTTTATGTGTTTCACTGCACTGGAAATTTACTAATTGAATTTACTTTAAAACTTAAAATGTTTGCTATATAACCACAGCTATTGAATTTAAATAGCTTGAATTTGCAATTTTGTAGAAGCCAGAAAATAATTTTATAGTGATTAATTTCTGAAAATAATTTTATAGTGATTAATTTGTATTTGGAACATTTTTTTTCTTCCTTATTGGTAGTCATAAACATATTTTGTGTTTTTGTGAGTCTCAAAAAATACCTGTGTTGATCTGGGCCATTTGGTGGAGAGTGTTTGCAAAGTTGTGCTTATCATAATCAGAAGCCTTAATTATACTTATTAACATAATAACAATATAACCCCCATGGTGTATGAGACTTTATATCCATTATCTCAGAAGTCTTGGCACTGGAATCTAAAATAAACCCTTACTGGCCTACAGAGGCAACGCCCAGAAAGCTCTGCAGTGCAAGGAAATGAGACCCCTGATGATCCTCCTCAAAGACCCGACGACATATTTTTAAGATAAAATGTCTACAGAAAGTTTCTGTGAAATAAAGATGAACCTTTTTTTTTTTTTAAATCAGTGTTGCCTCAGAAATGAATTTCATTTGATGATGTCCGAGGTCA
>NW_006436284.1:5011688-5013989 GCF_000325575.1 Pteropus alecto
GGGGGGTTGAGGGGGTGTGAAATGAGATTTGCGGTGATTCTAGGTGTTCAGAGTTAACCTTACTATTTGCCGAGGGAGAAATGAATAAGATGACCACAGTCAATGGGAAGAGTTTGGTTACCATTTTTTCTCACCTACCAATCATAAGAAAGATTGTAAGTTCCAGGAATGTAGGCATTTTTGTCTCTTTTATTCACTGTGTATTCTAGGCATCTAGAACAATGCCTTGGTAAACGGTACACACTCAAGAACTAGCTTAGGAATGTAAGAAGCATGCTTCTCTGCAACTCCTTCGTGGAACTGAAGCTCATGGGGCCAAAAGGAGCCAGGTATCAACTTCCTATGAATTTCCAAACTTTTTTTGTTTCTCGTCTCTGGATACCTTTGTCAGGGTCCACATCCTTTGAGATGAATGAGACAGAAAGACCAACTTCTAGATTCAACTCGATGGAAAAAATTTCAGTAGAAATTTGTAGAAACATTAATACCCTGATCCTATAGAACAGATGGTCTCAACATGTCCAATTATAAGGACCTCTGTATAATAATCAAAGTTTTGCAGATGCTCAGATAATGGTCATCATATTTTTAGTATCCAGTGATTGCTTTTGCCATAATGTATTTTTTAAATTAAAAATTTAGTCATATTTAAAAATACATTTGCATTATATGAATCGAAACTACATCTACAGAACTTGAAAAATAGTAATAAATATATGTAAAAAACACTTATGACATCTTATAGCAATGTTTGGTACACATATAGATTCTTTCTCTCTTCCCCTTAAAATCTGATAGTTGAACTACTATAGATAGATCATATTACATTTATAAAGAAAAGCTACTTCGGTTGATTTGCATAATTTATTTTCAAAAAAGAAGTCCTTGTAGTAACAGATGAACACACTATGTTTATTCACCATCTCCAAATTGTTATTTCAATTGAAATTTTGAGATAGGAAGAGAAAGGAAGAAAAACAAATGACAGCCTTTCTCTTGCCTGTTTCTGATTTGAACTTTTCCCTGTTTTCCACATATTATCCCTCTTGGCACAGGGAAGACATGTCAGAGAGAACCCTACCTCGTGTCCTCTATTGTTGCCTGTGAGCCACAGGCAGGTGCCATCATTTTAATCATTCAGGAATGTGTATTGCTTCTTGGATCCGGCCTGCTCCCTGAAAGTCCTGGGTAAAGAGCCAAAAAAGGAATGTGATTGCTCAGATGGAAATCGATGGGCTGGGATTGTTCTTTACCTTGAGTGACTCCACTGCTACTCAAGGAATGAACCAATCAGGGAAGACAGCACAACCCCTTTGGACTCACTCCCTCTTTTATAAGCCATAACTTCAGGGACAGTAACCAAGAGGACCTGCCAGCATCCTTGAGCCAGGGTCTCGGCTGATGTGACAATAACAGTGTTTCCCTGGCATCCAAAAACCCATGGATGCAAGTAAAGCCTTAACCAAACTAAATATTGAATATTCTTGTTATTTCAAAGAGAAAGCAGCAAGAATATGATGAGCTGGTTCCTGCCAACTTTTTTTCTCTCACGCTTTAGAGCCAAGTGTGATGATGGTGGCTTCAGTCAAGAAAGGAAGTCAGGGTGCACATAAGACAGAACTTTTGCAAAGATAGTTGACTTTTTGTATGTATCTGAACAGGATAACAGCATGATCTCTTCAGGAATGGGGCACAGTCCAGAGGTTAAGTCCATGGTGACTAACGGGATCCAGGATAATCTCATTTGACTCAAAGTTGATACTGCTGGTGTCTACTGGCATCCATTTTCCCCTTCTTCCTTACTAAGAGAACCTCTCGATTCAATGTTACCAATAATGTACCCAACTGGAAATCCACATTTTCAAACCTTCCTTTAGGTAGGTGACTAAGTTTTGGCCAATGAGATGTAAGTGAATGTGATATTGTGATTTATAATAAGAAATATATATTTATGTGGTCTTCATCCCATACCTGGCACAGAGCACCCAAAACCTTTGGAATTTCCTAAGTTATAAGAGCAATATATGTGTCTTGATATTCAGAACAAACCCCTTTCAACCACACCTGAGCTTATATTAATGAGGTAACTTTTTGAAAGCACCTAAGGATGGGGGCTGGTTGACAGGGGAACAAATGATTGGTAGGTTGGAACTTTTGGTCCCACTCCCTGACCTCTCAGGAAGGAAGAGAGACTGGAAGTCAAATCGCCAATGGCCAGTGATTAATCAATCATGCCTAAGTAATGAAGCCTCCATAAAAGGACAGGGTTCAGAGAGCGTCCGGGTCGGTGAACTTGTGGAA
>NW_006436284.1:5014005-5045322 GCF_000325575.1 Pteropus alecto
ATCAGAGAGGACAGAAGCCCTGCACCCTTTTCCACAGACTTTGCTCTGTGTGTCTCTCCCATCTGGCTGTCTCTGAGTAATTTCCTTTGTGATAAATCAGTAATAGTAAGTACACTGGTTTTCTGAGTTCTGTTAGCCTCTCTAGCAAATTAATTAATCCTGAGGAGGGGGTCGTAGAAACCTCTGATTTGTAGCCAGTTGGCCAGAAGCAAGTTGACAACCTGGACTTGTGATTGGCATCTGACTTGGGGGTGAGACTGAGCCCTTAACCTGTGGAATTGAGTTAAATTGTAGGACATTCAATTCTACTGGTGCCGCAGAATTGCTCGGAGTTGGAAAAAAAGCCTCCAAAATGAAAACTCACACATCTGATGTCAGAACTGTTGTAAGTGTAGTAGTGTGAGAGTGAAGGAGAAACTTACAGAGAAGATGTGAGTTTTTCCTACATAGTGCAAGTTATCGATTGGGGCTCTTCCTGAAAGCTCCCGTAGAAGGGGATGACCCAGCCATACACTCTTTTGTCCTTTGTGCTTCCTTTTCTCTCTTGACTACAATAGTGACAAGACAGCCAGAGCAGCAGCTGCCACCTCGAGGTCATAAACTATGCCTATGAGAGTAAAGCAGATAGAGGAAACCTGGGCCCCCGATGACATGGCAGAACCCTAAACCAGCCCTAATCTACTAACCTCTGGACTTAACTTTCAGGAGAGAATATTAACCCCATGTGACTCAAGTCACTGTTACCTTGTGGACCAAGAGCATTGACATCACCTGGGAGTTCATTAGAAAGGCTGAAACTCAAGTCCCTCCCCAGGCCAACTGAATTAGAATCTGCATTTTAATAAGATTCCCACATGCTTTGCATGCACACTAAAGCTGGAGAAGCACTGGTCTAGATGTAGTTAGTACTATTTCTCTGATATAAAATTGTTAATTTGATATATCCTAAAGATTAATTCATTATCCTATTTGCTAGCACTAAAATTATATAGTCATAACATAAGAATTATGTAATCACTGGATAGAATAGCTAAAGGCACCTGGGTTCTTGTGGATATGAAGAAAGAACACTTTAGTGTAAATTAGTTAATTCGTGTTCCAGCCATTAAATTTGGCACCAGAGGTAAAGACACCCCAGCTCTCAAGTTCATACTCTAAGGAGGGAGACAATAGGCATCGCATTACAATAACCTGTTTAAATGCAACAAGAGAGCTATGACCAGGTATTTTGGGAAAACAGATGAGGAGTCTGAACCTTCTTTTCTGGGCTATCAGAGCTAATTAGAGAATGTTTCTTAGATGAGATGCCCCCTGAGCAGTTACGGATTATCTTACTTCTTCACTCAGCTTTAGGGATGCGGAGACCATCTTTGTGGGCTTAAGTCAACTTATCAGCCTCCCCACAGGAAAAGCTGGTATTTAGAAAACAAAGGTTCCAGCATTAATGTCTTTACCCTACGTCATCTTTAGTCTCTTGGTTCATAATATGGGCTCATTGGCTCCATTTTGCAGATGAAAAAAATGCAGACTGTGTGGTGAATAAATTTCAAGGTACTCACAGTAGGTGACTGATTAAGCCCACAAGAGGGTTTAGAGTTCATCGATTGCCAATATCTTCTTAATTTTGTCAACACTGGGTTTTAAATTCCATCATTAACTAGTTATTTCTCTTTATCTGTCTTCTACAATCTGAAGTTTGAAATCTTTTTGACAGATGTTAAGAATACGTCCCCCACCCCTTGATATTTCTATTTGATACTCTTCAGTTCATTATATTATTAAAAAACGAAATCACATTTTTGGATATTTGTGGTTTGGCTGGCTGTCTGGGAAACTTTTCTGGCATTCATTAATGCATTTTTCTTTCCATTTAAAGAACATTTACTGGATTTAAAGTCCTTGAAGAAAGAAATGCCAAATTAAGAAGCAGGCGAGAATAAATGCCCTGCTCATGCAAAAACTCCAGAAAGATTTTTTTTCTCCTAATTTTTATGAATTTGATGGTGTTGGGAATTATTTCCAACAAAACCCAAAATATTATTTTTCTCTCCAAGAGATACAGCTTTAGCTTTTCTCTCTCTCTCTCTCTCTCTCTCTTTTCCCGTTGCTTTTCTGAAACAGTCTTCTAGGGTCTGATTTTCTTCTTCCTTAAAAGAGACCAAAATAGTCCTGTTGGTGAATACCGTCATGGAAGTGAAACAGAAAAGGACTCAGCTTGTCTCATATTTATAGTCTGTCTGCTTCTCTAGACTGTGGCTGGGTCCACAGTTCACTGCTTCCCACTGCCCCAAGTCAACTACGATGAGAGGAAGACAGGCTCGGAATCTTTTTATATTCTCCTCTCTTCTGAAGAATTCACAAGTTAGCAAGTATTTAACCAGCGCTAACTAGAGAGTATTGCCAAGCATAACAGAGTATACACAAATCAACAAGGCCTCCTTCATATTGCAATCCCAGCAAAAAACGAAGCAGCCAAGGCAACCCCCAATCCTTGGTTGCCTGCCACACCAGTTCCTGCTCTAAGCCAGTGTTCAGCCAGTTCTAGGATGCTGCCACCTTTTCATGTGTCCAACATTAGAGTTTACAACCACAATCCTCTCCACCCAGAATGTGTTATTTGGCTCTAACAAATGCAAGAGGAAGTGCCCTTCCCTGAGCAGAAATCCAAACACAGGGTAAAACCACAGCTTGTTTTCAACAGGCCTCCTGTTGTGAGCCCTCTCCACTGTGCTGCTTTTCTGCTAGTGCTCAGGGGCTGGGTGATTTAAAGCAGTGGCCTCTGCCTCTTTTGAGGATGCCTCTGATGGAGATCTTGAGATCATTAGTCATAAGCTGGAGATTTAGCAACATGGCTCACTGAACCAGATCGTGTTTTGTCAGATGCGAAAATGTGGTGTTCTAACACATGGCTTGTTTGCAAACTGCACCTTTTAATGAATATCCTCATAATATATAACGATGTAGTGCTCTGAACTAGTGCAACATTTATGGCTTCATTTACTCAATAGGCATTTTGTTAAGTGCCTAATATGTGCTAAGTGCAGCAGTACAAGGCAGAAAAGAGATGTGATTGCCCTGAGTGGGCCATGGATTCAAATCTTTGTTTCTTCTCTGTCCACTAAACTAACAAGCTCAATAAGTGGCTGCTGTTGTATGTGGGGTATAGCAGGGATGCAAAAGAGGGAGTGATAGATTCCACGTGGGCAGGGGGGTTGCAGCTAGCACAAACAGTGCCTTTTTGTAAATTAGAGCCTCATCCTCTGGGCTCGTGTAGTTCCTATACCAGAGCACAGGATTCGGTAGGTGGAGTGCTAGCTGGATTTACCACACACTCGCCTCTGTGACAGGTCCTGATTAAGACAGTCTTTAAAAAGATAGAGGTGTTCACTGCAAGGACGGGTATGGACAGAGCATGTTGGAAGAGACCTGTGGAGCAAAGGCAAAGATCTATGACATCCCAAAGGTAAAGATCTATGGCACATTCTGGGAACTTGGTGGAGAAATGGCATGAAAGGCAGGAGAGGTAGGCAGAGGTCTGATTGTAGACAACTCGGTCTTCCAAACTGAGAAGCAAATTTTTCATCTTGAAGGTTGTGGGGCAATATTGAGGGGGTTCCCAGAAAATGAGTGAAATAACCATCTTTGTGGCAACATCAAAGTGGATTGCAGGGGTTGAAAACAGGGATAGGTTAAGTAGGAGACCATCAATCTCATCCAGGTTGTGGAGAATGAGAATTTGAACTTTCAGTGGGCAATAGGAATGGAGCGGTGAGAAGAGATTTGGGAAAAGTGAAGGAGGTGGAATCTGCAGAACTGGGGACTAGAAGATTAAGGAGATGGAGGTATCGAGGATGCATGGTTCCCAGACTTCTTGTTTGGGAGCCTGGATGGATGCTGGTAACTTTCACTTAAGAGAGATGCATGAGGAAGAGGAGCTTAATGGGATACCCTCAGAAGAATGCTGGGTGCTCTCTTACCAATGGCTACCATCTCTTTATGGCACTGTTCCAGCAGTAGTGAGGGGTGGGGCAGGCAAAGGGCAGAGGAGCTTATCGGTCCCTGCTCTATGTCACAGATAACTAAAGAGCTTTTACTCACATCAAACTCAGAACCAGAGCTGCCTGCTTTAACATCACACAGATAAAAATGTTCTTCCAAAACTATGGCTCCATTGGTTCTGACCCCATCTGGAGAAACCAGTGTCTGCTGTTGATCATGGTGAGGTGGGAAGTTGGGGTCATGGGTTGGTCTAACACAGTGTATACCACTGAAAGCAAAACCACTGAAGTACATGATTTGACACATATCAATATCATTGACTTGCCCTACAAAATGGGAAGCCTATACTCTTTAGTACCAATAAAACATGCTGCTCTTCTGTTCAAAGTAGGCATATACTCATGCAGTAAAAAAGTGGCTTGGACTAGAGTGTGTGTGTGTGTGTGTGTGTGTGTGTGTGTGTGTGTGTGTGTGTGTATTCTTCTTAGTTCTCAATTTAATGGAGTTATATATTTTTGAACATTTTATTAGGGAGGATTTCAAACATGTATGAAAGTAGAAAGGATAATATAATATATTCATCTCTGTCTCTATCACCTAGTTCCAATAATTATCAAGTCATAGCCAATCTCATTTCCTCTTACCTCTATCAATATCTCCCCTGTCCCTCGGATTATAGATTATTTTGAAGAAATCTATTTGATTTATATATATACATATTCATACGTACATAATATAATGCATATGTAGTATTATACAATAAATACTCTATCATATATGTATATAATATATTGTATATTCTAATAATATATAAAAATATAGTTTTAAAATAAACTTTTTTTGTTTTGGAGTAGTTTGAAATTTAAAGAAATTTTGGGAAGATAGTGCAGAGAGTGTCTATATACCCCACACCCAATTTTCCCTGTTATTAATGTTTTCACTAGTAAGTTACATTTGGGACAATTAATGAACCGATATTGATACATTATCATTAACTAAAGTTCATACTTTATTAAGATTTCCTCAGTTTCCCCCTAATGTCCTTTTTCTGTTTCATGAGCCTATTGGTGGTAGAGTTTACTCTGCATTTAAAAATCTTTGTGGACTTAGGGGTGTAATGCTCCATTTCATTCATTATCTGTAAGTTTTCCAGGACTAAGAAGCCTGCATCACATCATTTATTTCATGCCCTTTCTTTCTCCTTCTCCTCTTCTCTTTCTCTCAAAACCGAATTTGGGAAGTGGATGTCAGAGCTCACATGCCCACAGTGCTTAGTACCTTGTGGAACACTGATGTCTTTGCTGCTCTCAGGGACACTTTGGGCACTTGTTCGACTCCTTTTAAACAGCCACTGTGGAATTGATGCTAGGATAAATTACTGAATGTAATTTGGACAATGGTGAAACAGAGAATTAAGAAAAAGGCAATGTATCTTAAAAATTACATATGTGAGTTTACCATAGTAAGTAAATGAACTAGAACTAAGTGCTCCCAGGCTGTTTTGGTTGATTTCTACTGTGGCTGTTCACAGCATTGCTTCTGTGACATTGGGGTTCTGTGACTTGGAGGCCGTTGGAGGTCTGGGGGAGTGCTGCTGGTTGGTGTCAAGTCAGTTCAAGTCTCCTCATCACGAGGCCATTTGCTCCCTGCTGATGTCAGTGGAAGGCAGTTCTCTTTGGAGGTGCTTAGCTTAAACAGTGCTGTGTATGACATGCCACATTTCTGATACAATGCCTGCCTCCAGCCAGCCTGTTGAACAAATCTAAGTGCATTGGGCGGCTGGCTCAGGGCCAGAATGACGTCACTGTCCATTAATAGAAGTTGCTGGAGACAGAAAAATGTTTTAGGTCTGGCAAGAACCCAGCTCCTCCTACACTTTGTCTGCCTCTAGGCAAATATATGCAAAAATCAATTTAGGAACGCTTATTTTCACCAGTTTGTGATAATTTAAGCATTCATTTGCTTAGTTAATGTTGGGTTTTTAAAAAAATATCTTGTGGCACATCTTTTCCCCACCCAATTAATATATTCATTTATAGGCTCTGCTTCTTTTCAAAAAAGATATGAGGTGATTTATTACAAAGGATGTTTATTATTAGCCTATAAGCTTTTCCTGCTTTTACTTGATTATGTTCTACTTGTATAAATATAGCTGATGAATTGAGAGCTTATTTATTTATCTATCAAACCATCAATATTCCACTTTATTCCATAAAGGATATATACACAGTATGTGGAAACTCACATCATGCAACAAGATGGCACAAATTATAAATAGGTAAGAAAATAAAAAGGAAACACAAGTTATGAACATGCACTGTAAATGGAAAATTGGACTACAGGACTACACAGAAATTCATACTATGAAGTCCTATATACTCGCTCCACATGGGTCACATATTAGCCCAAGTCCTCAGAAAACCCAGGAAGAAAGGAAAAACATGATCATCTGATAGTGGGAATAATCCAAAAGGAAACCATATAACTTTTTCTGATAACCAGGTCAGAAAGAACTTAAAGAAAACATTGTGTAATGAACATCCTCAATAGTCTTATTAGAGACTACTATGGGCTGAGTTGTGTGCCCCTCAAATTTACATGTTGAAATCCTAACCCACAGTGCTTTAAAATGTGATTTTGTTTGGAGATAAGGTTTTTAAAGAGGTAATTAAGTTAAAATGAAACCATTAGAATAGGCCCTAACCCAATATAACTAGTGTCCTTATGAAATTAAGACATAGGCTCAGAGGGAAAAACATATGAGGATGAGAAGCCAAGGAGAGATGTCTCAGAAAAAAATTAACCCTGTAGACACATTGATGTTGGATTTCTGACCTCCGGAACTGTGAGAGAATAAATTTCTTTTGTTTAAACCAAACTAGCTATAGCACTTTGAATGGCAGCCCCAGCAAACTAATACAGAGACACACTGATGTGTTTTCTAAAGGCTATCTCTAATGGCGTCACTCTTTGCAGGTTGATAACATCACCCAAAGGTACTCAAATTCCTCCTTTCCCACCTCTCATGCTCCCACATCCTACCCAAATTAAGATGACTGTTGTGGGAATTTTGATGTTCTTATGTGACCTTGCCACACTGGCCACAGTTAATCAGTCTGTATGCAGGTAGCTGGCCTAATCGGAGTTCTTTCCTGCAATTTTTCCATCTGGAACTGAGAGAGAGCTTAACATTTGTCCTCTCTAGTGGCAGAAGCCATAAATGTAAGCCTCATTAGCTGCCAGTGGCTATACTTTCTCCTAGGTAGGAAAGATGAATCTATAAGGAGAGAGAAGCCAAAGAGGGATGTGTGGGGGGGTGTCTCAGCATCATTCCAATTTCTAGTTTATTCTTTCATTCAATGAATATTTATTGAATGTTATTTGTTTCAGACATTAGTTGTAATTTTTTTTTTTTTTTTACACCTACAGCACCTGGGCTTCCTAGGTGGTCTCCCATCCAAGTACTAACCAGGCCCGAGCCTGCTTAGCTTCCGAGATCAGATGAGATTGGGCTTGTTCAGGGTGGCATGGCTATAGATGAGTTCAGTCATTCTTGAAGTTCATTTACACCTCGCTTTCCTGGCAACTTAGTTGTTGCTACCCTTTTGATTTCATCATCAATAACAACCAGAGCAAGTGGATTTCTGTCATTTACAACTGAAGTAGTACATCACAATTCCCTCATATTCTCCTTTTCCTCTCATCACCCAGAACTTCTGGTAGCTCCTTGAACAAGTGCTGTCATCTCAGGATAACAAGGGTCAGTCAAGGGGTAATCAGGATTCTCAACATAAAAATAAGCAAAATTCAGATTTCCTTGTTCTGCTTGTAAAAGTCCATCTTTTTACCCTTAAATATCTGAGCTGACCCCAGATGCTCCCCTCCTCCCTCAGATTTGAGGGGGTGGTTATAGAGGCTTTCACTCACAACCAAGTGACTGTTTCAAAGAGTCAGAAGTACCCAACCTCTTTTATAATCTCTCCCAAGGCAGAAGTGACTGGTAGTCATTCAATCATGAACTCACATGATATGTATTAATGGGATTTCCTTCATCTAGTAAGTCACCATCCTTTCTTTAGCTTTACCATTAAATAGCAAGTGGGTGCATTATCTGTTCTATTTTATATGGAATTTATCTTTTAGGGAAAATGTGCACACATTTTATGTAACTTTCTTATATTCTCATTTCGTTGATTTCATTTTTTTTCCCAGTGATGTGGCCTTCAGCCCCAAATAGGAAATAGGCACTCAATCAAAGATTTCTCAAAACGTTTTCTCATAGTAAGTATTCATTAAATATTTTTTGAATAGATGCTTCCTTATTCTAGTAAATAACACCAAAATCCCAATACTTAGGGAAAAATGGTGGTTTATTTTCATTCAGAAATGTCCGTATTATCTCTATTTCTGTTGTGGAAACAAATGATCTTTGGCAACTTGAGTTTGTATACCAGTACTACTACTTGGTGGGTAGGAGTCCTCTGCCAGGAAGGTCATTAAGCTCAGAGCCTCAGTTTTTCTGATCTATAAAATGGGAATTAAAATTCTTACTTTGCAACAGAGTTGTGATGATTAAATCAACGATATGACTATAATATATATAAATGACTATCACAAGTGCCTGGCATATTGTGGGCATTTAAGAATTGTATTTATTATTATCTAATTCACTATTTAATTGCTTTCTCTAATTTCCAATTGCCTGTCTGCTTACTGTTTTTCCTTTCTTTTATGATTTTCTTTTTATCATTTGATACAGATGATTGCTGTGCTTTTGGTGACAGAAAACTGCTACCATGGTATTTTTTGGCTTTCATAAAGAAGCATAGGTGAGAAAAAGGCAAGAAACTAATACGAATTCTACACTGAATAGTTCATTTATTCATAGAAAGTAACCAGTATAAATAGTCCATGCCACTAGAACAGCACGAGGTTGTCAAACCAAATTATGTATGCCAATGCCTTTCAGCTAAAGAGCAGCAGGAGCACATTTGCTGGGTTTATTACGTGTTGTAGGAGGACAAATCTCACACCAGTAAGAGGGAGTTAGAAAGGGCTTGCAGGACTTGGGCTGGTGTTAGGTGATTTGGGGAGGAGTAAAGAAAACAGGGCTTGTGTCTGAGTTGGGCAAGTCTGTGACTGGGTATTTAAAAAATCTTCTCAAGCAAAAGGGAAAGCTAAGGTTATAATTGTAAAGAAGCAGCAGTCACTCAGATGAGGAAGAGTAGGGGGATGTTTGGTCATTTTTGTGATTTGGATGATGTTCATAGTCTTGCCCACGTTCAGCCATGATACAGAGTGGTCTTGTTCATGTCTTGATCCATCATGGTCAACAGAGGGATCTTATGTGACGCTGACGTTCTGAGAAATTGTTTACATTTAACAAGAGAACTCCACGGCCTATCTATAAGTGTCAGACTAGTTTCTAACAACTGTGAGATCTAGCCATGTGTCAGGTCAGTTTACAGGCTGCTTTTTTCATTCTCATGTATTAAACTTTTGGTGCAGATAATAGGAACCACTCTATTTTATGAAAAGAGGATTTAATACAAGGAATTAGGTACTTACAGAATTGTTGGAAGGACTGAAATCATGGCTTGGGCTCGGATTCCAAGAGCAATCTAAGAACTACCCTATAGAACTGGTCCTCCAATGAGCTGCTAACCACTTATTTCCCTGCCTTCCTGATTGTGACAATCACATTGTCAGAAACCATTGAAATTGTTTGCTCCAGGAATATGTTAGCTTGTTTGCTCTTCAGAGATCAGGAAGCTATTGGTGCAACATTGAGCCTTAAAGTCATCTCACACATGCTAGGTGCAGACTAACTCCTCTGAGCCCTGCCTCCTGGTTGTCACCATGCTGGTAACTGGAGCACCAGGACTTCTGCTCTCTGTCAGAAAACGTGCAACTCCTCTGCGTCCACTTTTGTCAACAGAAGTAGCACAAGCTGTTGCAGCGCATCACTTCTAATTTCTCTCCATCGCCTCTAATTTCCATATCTGAAGTCAGCACTAATTGCCTAAGCCTAAATTATGTCCAGAACCCTAGCGGCAAGGGAGTTTGGAGATCACAAGTTTTTGGTTTTCCAGCCTCTGCAATAGGAAGACGTACTGGAAGGAGGTTAGAATGGATGCTGATTTCAGGCTAGACTATTCACCACAAGCCCTAATCAGGAGGAAACAGGCCTGGATCTCGTCCTTGTTTAGTTGCTAAACTGCTATGTGCAGTTAGAAGAGTATTATCACCTTTCTGGGTCTCAGTCTCCATGACCAAGTTAGACTAGTTGCTATCAAAATTTCTTTCTGATTCTAGGATTCTATGACTCTGTTATTAATTTTTGAAATATTTTCTTAAACACATTAATTTTGCAAAACATTTTCTGTACTTCTTTACACAGAATTTGTTTTCTCACTAATCCTTGTAGTGCGGTAGGAAGCCTCCAAGATGATGGGAGGCCCCAAATGATTTTTACCTCCCAAAATTTTCTCCCCCCGCATTGAATAGGGCTGATCTGTGTAACCAATAGGATACATCTTGACTGCAACCTCATAAAAAACTTTGAGCCAGAAGTACCCATCTAAGCCACTCTGAAATTCCTGACCCACAGAAACTGTATGAGATAATCAATATTCAATGTTGTGTTAAGCCACTAAGTTCTGGGGTAAACTGTTACACAGCAACACAAAACGAATATATTCCCCAATTAGTAGGCAACATAGCATAAGAATTGCTGAATTTACTTCTTAATCTCTAACATCAACTCTTTTTAAAAAAAAACTTTTTTAGGTACGGAACCTTTGGTTGACCTCACAGATTGCAAGGACTTGTCAGTTTATAATCCCTTATTTTTATTATTTTTTTTAATACCTACAGCACCTGGTCTTCCTAGGTGGTCTCCCATCCAAGTACTAACCAGGCCCGACCCTGCTTAGCTTCCGAGATCAGATGGGATCAGGCTTGTTCAGGGTGGCATGGCTGTAGACTCTAATATCAACTTTTATTTGCTTATATTTTTCTGACGTAAAGCTGGTAGCCTTCTAGATTATATCTCTAGACATACTACAAGCCATTAAGAAATATGTCAATCATCATGAAAACTAAGTAATTATTTTTTTGAGATTTTACAAAATTTAGTAATGGGCAGACAAGAAAAGACCTTATTGTTAACACACTAAATAACAAATATTTTCTCAGGCAGAGTGCCAGGCATTTGAAATTTATCACAGGGCTAATATATTCTTTAAAAATAAAGCTAATGGGAATATAATAAATAGTTAAAATGACTCTAAATTTCACAGGCATCCAAATCAACTCTGCAAAATGACTTTTAATTAATGAAAGAACTGTGTTGTGTTAACAAATGTTCTAATATGTTAATGAAAGATAAAAGTTGCTTGTTATTGAATTATTTTTGGTTTTAATCTAAAAGGTAAAGAAATTAATCTAATTTCTTGCTCTTTATGATGGTTACATTTTCATCAAAGAAGAAGAAATGTTCCAACACAATTTACTATATATGTTTTTTACCAACTTTAATTTTAATTAAGGCTCTTTTCTGATCTGGAACCTATGTCTGGTAGGAACATAGTTGCTTACTTAGAGCAAGCAATCTTCCACTTATTATTAAAAATAAGAGTACATTGAGTTTGGGGAATATATTAACTAGAAGTCTGAGATGCAGGTGCCACAAACCTTGTACAAATCAGCTTGAGTGAAAAAAGGAGCTTTCTGATGGTCAGTCACTACAGTCTCCTGGAACTCAAGTCACAGCCAGGTCCCAATAGAGCAGAGACCTGGGGTGCTGATGAAGGGAGGGCTGGAAAGCCGCCAGCCTCGCCTCTGCTTTTCTGGATGCCAGCTTTGTTTTGTGGCAGACTGGCTTTTTTTTTTTTTTACTGTGGAAAATGCAGTTGTTTGTAGTTGCAGAGTTTTATATTTTTCAGTTTCAGTCTCTAAAGACTTGCTCTCTGATCGCAAATGCAAGTTTCCAATCAACTCTAGCGAGGGAGGGGGTCATGTTGTTCAACATGGCTGCTTCTGTGGTAGGTGGGGAGGGAGGACTTCCCAGGACAGTGGCCAGCTGGAACGACAACACCATATGTCCCCTGTATTAGGTTCTTAGGGCTGCCATAACAAAGCACCACAAACTGGGTGGCTTAAACATCAGAAATTTGTCGTCTCACAGTTTTGGAGGCTAGAAGTCTGAGGTCATGGTGTTGGCAGAATTGATTCCTTCTGAGAGCTGCGAGGGAAGGATCTGTTCCAGGCCTTTCTCCTAGCTTCTGGTTGTTTGCTGACAATATCTGGTGTTCCCTGGCTTGTGGAAGCATCACCCTAATCTTGCCTTTACTTTCCTATGTGTGTTTTGTGTCCACATTGCTCCTTTTTATAAGGATATCAGTCATACTGAATTAGGGGCCCACCCTAGTGGTATGATCTCATCTTAACTAATTACATCTGCAATGACGCTATTCCCACATAAGGTCGTATTCTAGGGGCTAGGATGTCAACATGGACATTTGAGGCGGGCGAAGCATTGTATAACCCTTAACATTTAATATAGGACAGCACTTCATATATGAGGTATCAGAGACCGAAGGATGGAAACAAGGCACAAGGACAAAAAGTGGTGAACCTAGAATTATGAAATCTTTCAGATTTCGTTTTCCAAGAGAGCAAAATGAATAAAAACTTGCACCCAGAGAAGGAAGTGAAAAATGTTTTCGTGGTGATGAGGTAAAATGAGATTAGTAAAGACATGGATTAATGTGGAATACCATGTAGCTACAGTGACTCATTAGACACATCAACCTGCTGTTCCTCCCCTCACTCCCCAAGCTCATCTTCCCTTCAGACTAAGTTTTTAATCAGAAAAGATTGATAAGGTACTGAATTGTGCTCAATTCTATAACTGAAATTCTCATAATTCAGCAAGGTTTCCACTGTCAAAGTGGGAAATCGGAATCAGAAACGTGATTGATTATGTAAAATTCAGTGACAAAGATGAATGTGTAAAAATAAAATTTATTAATCTGACAATTATGCTTTCAATAATTTGCTTAGCTAAGGCTATTGCTGATAGCAAGAAAAAGGAGTTGTTCTAGGTGGCATTTTTCTTATTTAGGAGGCTGTGATGTAACCCAGGACAGAGATTTACTAATTTTGTTATAAAAAAGTTTCAAGGCCAGGACCTGACAAAACAGACCAATGTAAGTTCTGCCTCTCTATGCTCTTGGAGATGTGTCTTCTCTTGCCTCCTCAGAGCACAAAGGCCAGACCGAAAGCTGCTTTGTTTACAGGGGAAAGGGAAAAATGAAAAATTCACTATCTTTTTGGATATTACCTTAGATCCATCACTTTTCAAAACCATGTTTTGTGTGATTTTGATGAAATCTTAATTTAATCCCTTATTTAAAGGCACTGATATCTCTTTGAAGAAGGAATTGTCAAATACACTAGGAGAATTCATTCTCTTTTCTTATGCTCCTAAAAGCAAAGTAAATCATCACCTTATAAGATTTATGAAAAAATCTTCATACTGATTTTTTCCTAAGTCTCTTGTAAATGCATGAGCATGATGCCCCCTTTGTTTCATAATTTATGGTAATGGATCCAAGTTAAAGCTCATTTTATAACATATTCTCTTAGAGAAATTACTTGACCTCAGCTGTCAAAATGGATATTTGTTGAAATGACAAATTTGAAAGCTTTGTAAGAGTTCTGTTATTGAGCCACGCGAGGAATGAAGGTGACATTTCAAAATCCTTTAATTATCTCAGATGATGTTATAAGGAAAATAATATACTAACTGCCAAAGCAAAGTCATACATTGAGATGAAGTCAGTTACATACACAATGGATTTCTTTCTCTTGAAAAGCATGGTCTGGACACATTTCAGTAACTTTCTTCTTCAGACGCAAGCAGTGAATGACAGAGAAACTATGAGATCTGTGATTCCGCATGGGGCACTTTAAAAATGCTGACTCGCTGCCATGGAAGGTCACCCAGAGTACTGAGCAAAGTGAAAAATGCAGATTGTCTAACAATGTGTACAGTGTAAAGCATTCACAAAGGGAAAACAGATATCATACGCTAAATTATGACTTGATGTGATGCTATACTTTATTATGAAAAAGGAAGACAATTCTGAAAAGACTCAAAAGAAGTAGTTAATAGTTGTTGCCTTTGGGAAGAATAAATGGGTAATGATAGTGTCTTTCACATATTGTAGTTGAAAAGATTCTATGCTAAAGATATTAAGAATATTAAAATTAACAAGTAAAGGAAATAAAATGAAAACAAGAAGAGTGAATTGTTATTTGCATAAAGAACAGGCCAAGGGTGCTGGGTTTGTCCCTTGCGAGTGGACCCAGCAGCCTGTCACTTGCTGACCCACCAACAATTAGTTGATTGCTCTGTATCTGAGTGTCCTCACGTGCTGATTGACCCCTTTTGATCCTTTGCATCATCTATTCAGTTGCCAAGAGATGACAACACATTGCGAGGGTGTGGCTGAGACTTCTGGGGGTTCCTGTGATATCTTTTCTGTCTTTCTGACATTCTGTCAGTATGTATAAAACTATCATGATGAAGTTGGTGAGTATTGTTAGAATGTACCATATCATTTCAGTAGATATTTAAGTTCACTAAAATTGGAGAAATTCACAGATAAAAAAGATTTTTGGTTTGAGAGAAAGAGTATGGCAACCAAGAAAGAGTATGATAACCAACAACAAAAGGCAAATTTTGGAAAAGTTAAGTTTTGATCTTCTCCTGAACCCACTATCTCGCTGATCTGGAATATTGAAAATATGTATTCTGTGAGCTTCTTTCTGTGAGAATGCAATTTGATTTATTTTACCTTACTATTTAAACTGTATGTTTTTACTTTTTAAAAAAACTGCTTATTCGTGTAGAAAAAGAAACATCTGTTTTCTAAACACTCTAAAACTTCTCTTAAATGCCATCTCATTCTTGATATTCCACTTTCCTCCAGCTGTAGATTTTATCTGCTGGTAGAGAATAATAAATGGTGGTATATTTTAAAAATTAATGTCAAAAGATTCTAATATCAAATCAAAGGATGAGTATTTCCAATTAAAGCTTTCAAAAGTATGAAAATTAAAGCTTGATTTGTGGGTTTTAAAAAATAGAATATAAGATTTTGAAAAATTCAACTAAGTGTCAGGGATAGGCTGCAAAATAAGTATAACTACACACAAATATTGCCAGCTGTGTTTTTTGAGTCAGGATGCTTTGTTCTGCTCTGTCTGATTTCTCAGATGTGACAGGTCAAGAGGACAAGCCTCCTTTCCAAACTAGAACAACAGAGAAAGCGAGACTCTGGAGATGTGGCCTTGTTTCCATATTTCTGTCTCTTCAATGTGCTGTTTATTCTACCCCAGGGTCTTTGCACTTGTTCTTCCTTCTGCTTGGAATGCTCTTTCCTAAGATCTGTACATGGCTGCCTTTGTTTCACCATTTGGTATGCCAAATAATGATCCCCAGTGATGCCCACATCCTAATCCTCAAAACCCGTGGATATGTTACCTTATATGGCATGAGGGACTTCGCAGATATGATTAAGGATCTTGAGATGGAAGATGATTATCCCGGATTATCAGGGTGAGTCCAATGTAATCAAAAATTTCCTTTAAGGGTTGGAAAGAGACAGGAGAGTGTCAGAATCAGGGAGAGATTTGAAGATACTACTCTGCTGGCTTTGAAGTCAGAGGAAGAGGGCCACAGTTAATGAATGCAGACAACCTCTCAAAGCTGAAAAAGGCAAGGAAATAGGTTCTCCCTAGAGCCTCCAGAATGAACCCAGCCCTACTGACAACTTGATTTTAGCTCTGTGAGACTCATGTTAGACTTCTGACCTCCAGCATGGAGAGGTGATAAATTCGTGTTGTTGTTTTAAGTCACTAAGTTTCTGGTATTTTTACAGAAGCAATAGGAAACTGATATAAGGTCTTAATTTGTCACCTTTTAGAGAACTTTTTCATACTCTAACTAGCCTTCAGTCACTCTTTACCATATATCTTCCTCATAGCATTTATCAGTTCCCGAAAATATTTGAGATAAGAAATACATTAAAAACATTTTCCCCTTCTATTAGCATATGAACTCCTTAGGGACAGCAGGGACTCTGTCTTGCTCACCACTATAGCCCCAGCACCTAGAATAATATCTGGTACACGGTAGGTGCTCACAAAAATGCTGAATGTGCCTTTCTTTTCAGTCAAGTCTTCTTCCTCCTCTTCTTTTCTAGAACATATCTGAGAGAAGGGAAAAAAAAACACACACACTTTTTATTTTAAATGTTGCTTTTATTGTAAAACAAACCATTTGGAGCCATTTTAAATATTGGATGGGAGTGAGTCTTCTTGATTCTTTCCTCTCTCCTGCTTGCCTTTCTTCCCAAGGTTGGCAATGAGTCAGGCCAGGCAAGTTATTCCAGAATCCCGCCAGATTGTTCAAGCAAAGAAGGATGTTGAAATTCCAAGGTTCTGGTAAATTTCCTGAAAGATATAATTCAGCCTTGCGCTTGATGTAGTTCCTGATATGATGTTATCATTCATGACTTACTGGAAGTGTTCCATGGAAATGCACAGCAGACGATTGTCAGGTGGGGTGAGTAGATGCATTTGTCAAATGCCTGTGCTTGGCGCACAAGGTCCTGCCTTCCCTGGTCATTGTGGACTTGCCCAGTCTCATTTTTACCCACTCTTCTCCATGAGTGTTATGTTCTTAGGCTCCTGGGAATCCTTGCTGCTCTCTTGAAACACTGTACTTTCATGCCCTTATGCTGTGTCTTCCTTATGCTGCTTTTGAGCCTAGAAGGTCTGTCTCTTCTCTTGTCCACATGGTAAAACTCATGTCTTCCTTCAGAGACTAGCTATCTTCTCTTCCCCACCACCTCTCCCCGGGGTAACCTGTACTGATCGAGAGCTGTACAGAGCTACATCATCATGGTCACCTGCCTATGGGCAGGAAGACTTTCCAGTGCACTCCTAAATCCTTAACGCCCAGCACTGTGATCCACATTTCTGTCCTGCATTAGACCAGACCAGGGCCACGCCTTAATCATCTCTATGTCTCAGAATAGTGAGAGTCCCAGAGGGGCACTGAATACACGTTTCATAACTATATTTGAATTAAGTGGCATGGTGGTAGAGACTACTATTCTTTGCTTTTAAGATTTTTAGTTTAGCACTTAGCTGTCTAGGACATTTCTCAGCCTTATAGCTAGCTGTGGCCAAGCAACCAATTTCTGACCAACGAAATGTGAGCAGAAGTGTCATGTGGCAGCTTCTAGGAATCGTCATCAAGTGATGGATAAAACATGCCCTTATACTCTCTTTTGGGTCTTGTCTTCCATTCTCTTATCCAGAACGCGGATGCCTCTAGTCTTGCAGAGTCTGAATCCCATTGCGATATCCTGGGGCTATAATAGGGGGATGCTGTTAACACCCCAGGCCTGGAAATGACTGGTTACTAGTATATGGAAGAAGAGGGTTGAGTGGGGAGGGCCATCCATTAGGAGATGGATGGAGAAAATCAGCCCACAAAGAGTTAGCTAAGGAAATAAATATCTGACTTGACCCTCCTCCATTCTCAAATCAGTGTTCCTCAAAGCCGAACCAACCGGCATTGAGACGGTAAGGAAGCCCATTGATGTGGGGACCTCCAGGGGCATAGCAGGTGGAGAAGGATGGAGAGTGGGTTTGACTGGATAAACAGAAGATAGCCAGCACATTCCAGTACACCTGTTTTCCCGTTTTAAAAATAAGGGAATTGGGTGAAATAATCTTTACTATTCTTTCTGGTTGTAATATTCAGATGGCATTTTCTGCATTAATTGAGTTTACTTTCTCAGGCCTTCATACCAAGGCTACAGGGCAACCTGCAGTCAGGCATTCCAGAGTGTCAGATAATACAGACAAATGTTCCTACTCAAAATCATATTCGTTTGTGAAAGGAAGACATATAAGGACAAAGGATCATATTTAAAAGTCCAGAAACTGGTTCATACACATATGAATAATTGACTGTATGACAAAAGTAACACTGCAGAGCAATAGCAAAAGAACAGTCTTTGTAATAAATCTTACTGGGTAAATTGTATATCTTTGTGGAAAAGATAAATCCTTTTTTTTTTTTGAGAATTTTTATGAGTTTATTTGAGCCCAGACTGAGAATTGGCAGAAAGCAAAATCTCAAATGCTCCCGATAAATCTTAACCTGCACCCCATGCACAATTCCATATGGCACTGCAGAGCAATAGCAAAAGAACAGTCTTTGTAATAAATCTTACTGGGTAAATTGTATATCTTTGTGGAAAAGATAAATCCTTTTTTTTTTGAGAATTTTTATGAGTTTATTTGAGCCCAGACTGAGAATTGGCAGAAAGCAAAATCTCAAATGCTCCCGATAAATCTTAACCTGCACCCCATGCACAATTCCATATGGACTGTTGACCTAAATATAAGACAAAACAAAACAAAACAAAAAAATTAAGCTTCTAAAGAAAACGTGGGAAAGTATTTTCTTGATGTTGCTGTAAAGCTAAAGGGTAGATGAAGACTTGAATGGCACTTCACAAAAGAAGCATATCCAAATGGTGACTAAACATAAAATAAGGATTCACCTTCATTGATTATCACCAAAATGGCCAACATTACAAAGTTATGCAATGACCATTTCACAGCTGTCACTGCATGCTGACAATGACAAGGGTTGGTAAGGATGTGGGGCAATCACTTTGGAAAACTGTTTTTTAGTATCATCTACTAAAGTTGATTATACACAAAACCTATGACCCAGAATAACTAGATATATCCACAAAAGAAATACATACATATGTTTACCAAAAGACATATGCAAGAATATTTATAATAGCATTATGTATAGGAGTCAAAACCTTTAAACAACCCAAGTGGAAATAAATAGTAGGATGGATACATGGCTTGTGATATATTTATATAATAAAGTACCAGTACAGAACAATAAAAGTGAATAATTGCTATCTTTTGGGGAGAAGTGGGGTCTGGTGGGGCAAGAGGGAAGCTGTGAGAGTGCTGGTAACTTTGTTTCCTCATCTTGATTGTGGTTCTGTGGGTATATTCACCTAGTGAAAGCTCTTTGAGCTGTACACTGATTTGTGCTTGTTTCTATAAATAGACACTTACTGACTTCAGTAAATAAGCATTTTCATTTTATACAGCTTTTTCTTAAATATTTTTTATTAAAAAATAAAAGCAGGGGCAGAAACTGGAATACCTGCCCTTTGCTATTCAAAACTAATGTAAAGATTAGGACAGCAACATGTCTGTTTTGCCATTGTGGAATTAATAGCAGTGAACAATTTCAAACAGGATTTCTTTGAACAGGTGTTGAAATACGAAAGTTTTCCTAAGTCATTTGTGAAACCGAATTTTACTTCAGTATGGGAGCTCTCAGAAATCATATGCAATGAGATCATTTTATTTTTCCCACATTTCTGTCTGATAAAGAAAATAAATCTATTTGACAGAACAAAGAATTGCCTCAGATAAAAATATGTTGATAAAAGGGCAGCATTATTCTCAACTCTGAGTGCCTAAGAGGAAAAATGATATTAGGTTTAAAAGAAAGAGTTCTCTGTCCTAAGAAAGATTAAATTTTTACATACTCGCTCAGCAATTAGTGCATTTATTAAGTAAATTCCAACTCTTTCTAACAAGTTTTTTAGGTGGCTTACCAGAAAGACACATCAGCAGAGAAAATTGAAACAAACAAACAAACAAAAAAAAAACCAACGGCGTTAACCAAAACACCCTGAATAAGAGCTGTGTTGAAGATAAGATGGGTGGGAGGTAGTTTTACCATAAAAACCATCTAAACTCAAGTTACTCCAACTGTGTGCCACATTTCACTCTTACTGTCCTAGTGGCCAAGGCAAAAGAGAAATTTAACAAGTTATTTAGTTCTCATTTAAAAAAAAAAAAAAAAAGGAAAAGGAAGAAAGGAAGTGTGCCAGCGCAACACGAGAGACAAATATTCCTAGCATATTAAGAGAAAGCAGTTAGGAGGATTATTTACAGAGGTTTTTAAATGTTATAATAAAAATTGTCATTATAGTCAAGCTTTATTGTATATATGAAAATATTCTTAATTATCTCTGGCAAAAGGCAAAGCCATAACATTAAATCATAGTTTCTTAAAGCACAGTGTAACGTATGTGCTCCTGGTGATTTAACTTGGCATTGAAGTGATTGTGTAGTGTCCAGGGGGCAAATGATGGATTTATGTAACCTGGGTTTCCTTGGCCCCACTCTTCTGGGGCAAAATTTGAGTAACCCCACACACTTTGTCTGGTCCTACCCCTAGTCAGCACTGCGGAATTGCCCCAGCTGTTTGTGGGCGTCCCGGGGGATGTGTGCTCTCCTATATGGTCCTCTCAATTACCATGTGACCCCTGCACTCAGCTTCCCTTCTCTATGGGTCCCTGTGGTGACATTTGTGTTGGGGCTTGACATATCCATTTCCACCGAGGACACTGATCCCAGTGAGCTGCTATAGCCGTGCTTCAAAGCCATGAACTGTGTCCCCTCCTGCTGTAGCTGTTGGCACTCATTTCAGTCTCTCTCTCTCTCTCTCTCTCTCTCTCTCTCTCTCTCTCATGTCCACCAAATTGATGCCTCCCTCCCATTCTTCTTCTGCCCAGATTGGGGCAAGGTAGCAAGAAAGCAAACTATCTGTTCTGGGCTTTCAACCATCTCTATCCCATCCAGAAGGCACCATAATTCTTCTTGTGCTCTCCTTTGCGCCATCCAAAAACTACCCAGTGTGGCTCCCAACATGGTTGTTCATACTTTCCTGCTATCTTCTCTCCTTTGGGACCCAGCCACTGGAGATGAGACCAGAAACATTCTGATTTTGAATAACGTGTGAGGTTATCACTTATTCTCTCTGACCTGAGTCTGTTACCTTGGACCAACCTTGTGTGGCTGACTCTATTCCCCTAGAATAAAGCTTTCTCAGGAGGGGAGCTGCCAGGAAGGCCCAGATACATGTGTGAATACAGGGAAAACAACTTGAACCTGAGCAAGAGACTCCAGCTGTATTAGCCTGTCCCTAGTACTATTCCTCCCAAAGGTTTAATTCTGCTCTTTGATCTTGTCTGAGGCCAGGTTCTTCCAGAAAGTGCACATTCCTCTTCTGACCTTGCATCAACCCAGAGAGGCAGCTCTGTTTAAAAAACAGTAGTCAGGTTGCTCAATGCCTGTTTCCTGCTGCTGGGCCCTTTGATGTATTATTTCTGCTTTTCACAATTGCCCTGCAAGGGAAGTGCTGTTATCTAAATTTTAAATGTGAAGAGGGTAAGTGGTGAGGTTAAGTGATTGCCCAAGGTCACAGTGAGTGAGTGGTAGAACTAAGACTCAAGCCCAGATTGGTGGGAATCAAGCCTAGCCTTGCCTTGATATAACAGTGCAGTATCACACAGTCTTTGGAACCAGAACCTCTGTTGATATAAGAAACATCCAAACCAGTAGAGAATTTTTACAAGTTTATTTGCGCAAAACTGATGACAATTGCCGAGAAGCAAGATCTCAAATTTTCCAGAGAATGACAGTTTGCAGTTTCTTTTATGTATTTGGAATTAAGGAGGAAAAGCAAGGAATATTACATGAAGGCGAGAGAAAGCAAGGTGGGAATTGGATTACAAGATAATGAAAAAGATTTTGTGCTCTCTTGAGGTGGTTATGCCTTGCAGGGTAGAAAAGATTATTTCTGACTTTTTGCAGATGCAAAAAGTTAATCTAGATGCACAAGAGCAATGGGCAGAGTTGGCTTAAAAAACCTTCCAATAAAGAAGCTACAGCCTGGGGTGTGACTATGCACCCTGACTTGCCCAGTTAGAAATTTATGATCAGATCACCCTGTGAGGTTGCTTTCTGTAGAACCCCTTTTTTTTTATCCACAGCTCTCTTAAGACATATTCAAATATTTCAATCTTCTTTGAGAATTTGAGAGACAGAAATGCACTTCCAACACACATCCTCTTAGGTCCTGGCATGAAGTCTGTTCCTGGCGTTCTTATTTCTGGACATTAATTTCATGCCTTCATCATTTTCTAACTGAGGCAGCTTCTAGCTCAAGTACACAAGAGTTTATTTCAGGGATTGATCAATTCAAATTCTCTCCCTTTGGGTGGTTATCCTTGTAGAAGACCCTGAGTCTCCTCAGGTTGAGGATCTCTCTGTTGTGCTCCCACCTGTCATGTTAGTGCCCCTGCCAAAGCCCTTTCCCTGAAATGGACATCTCTTGGTAACTCTCTTCCCTTCCCCACTCTCAGTTCCACTTAGGGATTTCTGTGTAGCCCACATTCGCCTCCATGGTGGAGCATCTTCTGATCATGTGACTGATGAACTCACCTTAGGCTATGAATGCCACCCCTGCACCAGACTGAGTCCCAGGATGCTTTCCAGGAAGACTAGGGCAAAGGCACTATCTTTCTTTGGTTGGATCTGAACAAGGAAGCATGTTGTACCAGTTGCTGCTTATGGCCCTCTTTGGACTATGAGAGGAGCTGGCCTTGGAATACAGCCAATACCCCCAGAACACAAGTAGAGAAATGGAAAAGAAGCCAGTGACTGAGCTGCTGAGAGGGAGCTTGTCTGAGGCAATCCCTCTCTGGGAGTTTTCAATCATGTGGGCCAATATATTTCCTTCCTTGTTAGGGTCTGATTGAGCCAGATATTCTGTTACTTGCATTACAAACATCTTCAATATATACTGTGCAATAATGACTCAAGTTTTTAATATCTCTCCTACTAGATTGTGAGCTTCCTGATTCTTGAGAGAAAATTGGTTGAATGAATGAATGAATGGGCAAAAGGAATGAGGAAAGAGAGCTAATTGCTTATGGACGTTGAAGGCTTGTTTAAGGCCATTGCTACTGAATTAGCTATTCATTTCTTTTCCCGATTCATGGATATTTACCAACTAAAGAGCTAAGCCCCTTGAGGAGTCTTCAATATCTATATTTATGGCCAGGAATAGTGCTCATCTTGGTGGTAAGGAGCCCGGCTCCACCAGAACTTATGAAATCTTTGCAAAACAAAGCATAACTCAAAGAGAATCCTCAGGATGAACTTGCATCTCTTGTCGTACAGTAAACAGAAGGAACTTTGACACATCCATTTTTGCTTCAGGGTCTTGACAACCAAGCACCAGTGGTAAATAAATGCCTGTAGGGGTGCTCTGCTGGGATGTTGCCACTGGATCTAAGCTCAGAGGGGTTGGCATTTGGAGGTCTCAACAGACTCTTGCTCACAAATGAAATCCCGGGGCTGAAGTGGTGGAGATGGTTTAAGTAGATGTGGCTCTCATGAATCTCTTTGTTCTTTACCATGTGGCTCTCATGAATCTCTGACGTTTCTTGGTGCATTTATGTGTACCTCCCTCAGTGCATCCATCCAAGATATTTTCTGTTGAGTCTCAAAATAAAAAAGTGAAGTCGTCACTGAAGTCTCAGAAGAAAAAGAATATGTGCGGGATAGATTTCGTGCTGTTTCCCCTGGTTTTACTTACTCTGGCTTTTGCCTCCCCCTCCTCCTCTCTCACCCCACTCTGTACCCCTCCTCAATCCCCGGCCCCCCAGAGGAACAGCTTTGTGCTGTGGGAAAGAAGAAAATGGCCTGGCCTTCACTTTTTGCTTTCATATCATCAAAGGTCAGAGACAGGGACTATTGTGGAGGAAGCATTGCTTACATAATTTCAAGTAAGCAAATCAGAACTAAGGGCTTTCAGACAGCACTGGAGAGGAAATAACAGGTGACAGAAAGTGTTACTTCAAGAATCAGGTTCTAGGTCTGGCTCCGCCACCAGTTTTGAGACTCTTGGCAAGTCCTTAGGCTTCCCTGTACCTTGATTTCTTCAATTACAGAATAGGAAGACTATGGATAATGAGATAAGGCAAAATGGCTGCTACTGCCTGGATACATCCTGTTGGCTACAAGCAAGAGGACAAAAGCCATATTTCCAGTTCTTCTAGCCAATAGCTACCAGGGAGCTTGTCTCCCAAATCCCTTCTCTCTTCCTCACAGATGCCCAACATCCTTCCGCTCCTCACTCATAGTGTCTCATTTCTAAAAGGCTGTGTGCCTCCTGTCATTCTGTTCTATGTAGGAATAGATAAAAGGAATATTCACTTGATATGCGCTATGGTCTGAATGTTTGTGTCTCTCCAAAGTCCATATGTTGAAATCCTAACCCCCCAAAATGATGCTACTAGAAAGGTGGGGCCTTTGAGAAGGGGACTAGCATCTTATAAAAGAGGCTACAGAGAGCTCCCCAGCCCTTTCCACCATGTGAGGGTTCAGTGAGAAGTCTGAGACTCGGAAGCAGGCCCTCACCCAACCATACTGGTGCCCTGACTTGAACTTCCTAGCCTCCAAAACTGTGAGAAATATATCTCTGTCGTTTATAAGCTACCCAGTCTGTGATATTTTTATTCTATCAACCTTGTTAACAAAATAAATTCCAAAACTAAAAAGAAAGGTTTAAAGAATTTATTTGAGCCAAAGTGTTGAGAGCCAGACTTGGAAGCAAAATCTCAAAGGATTGAGAAAATGCCCAAAGAAATAGCAGTTTCGCAGTTATTTTATACATTAGAATCAAAGGAGAAGACATAAGGGAGGTTACGTGAAATCCACTGGTAGATTAAGGAGGTGGGAGAAAGTGAAGCAGAGAAATCTCAAAACTGGATAAAAAGAAAATGGAGAGATACATATTTCTTTTATATTGGTGAGTGCAGGACAGTTAACATTTAACATCCATAGTTTACAGAAGTATAAAGGTAGAAGATAACAATAAGGAATGTTGGGGTTGTCTCACGCTGGTATCCAGTATGTTTATTTCTGGAGGTCTGGAGAAAGAGGTCTTTCTGACATTTTAAGTATGTTATCCTATAAGCAAAAAACAAAAACAAAAACAAAAACAAACAAACAAACGCAGTAGATAGGGCTTGCTAAAAGTAAAGATTAATCTATCATATAGCCTTAGGAGGTGAAGATAGGGCTTGCTAAAGGTAAAGATTAATCTATCATATAGCCTTAGGAGGTGACTGCCCATTACAACCTGCTCAGTTAGGATTTCTGTGATTAGAACATCCGAACAACTGAAAGTGGTTACTTTCAGTTATTGAGCTTGTTGGTCTTGCCAGGATCAACTGAACTTTTTGGTTCACAGCCTGAAGGGACTAAACCAGTACCCCAAAACTGTGGCGGTCACAGCTGAAAGACAGACCACCTGAAGAGGTGCCACAAAGGATCACACACATGTAAAAAAGCACTATTCACCAATTATTCTATCAACAACCATTTATTCATTCATTCATTCACTCATTCAACAAATATTTATGTTGAATTCATGCACTTACCCAACAAATATTACACTGCCAGGATTAGGAGGTACAAGAGTAAATAAGGTATAGACATTCCTTTCTCATTTAGTAAAAGATATGGATTAATATGTAACCCTAAAAACACTATAATTAAATTGCTTTTAATTTACAAAAGCCATGGAGTGCTATGGCAGTACATGTGAGGGGCTCCCATGTCCCTAGACTTTCTAAAGGAAGTGATATATAAGGATAAGCATCAGGGGTCAGCAGAGTAAGGAAGGGATGGGGAGAGTCTACAGAAAATGTTCCAGACAGAAACAGCCTGTGCAAAGGCCTCAAGGTGAGAGAGGATGTAGCGGGTTGCAACAAAGATTGCATGAAGATGGGGACGTGGATAGAGGGAAGTGTGACAATAAGGACCTCGTATAGATTTTTGAGTAAGAGAATGGCATGATAAAAGTGCTTTAGGAAAACCATTAGTTTGTTTTCTATATTCAGCATGCATAAGAGGTGACAGAGAGCAGGGGCAGGGAGAAGAGTAAGCGGGCGTTGGCAATAGTGAGGACAAAGACCAGAGTGCTGTCCATGAAAACAGATTACAGAACTGGCAGCCACAGACTGTCTTTCAGATTAGCTTATGCTGTACTAGGAGAGCCTGGAAGAGAACTCTGCTAAGAAATAAACAAGCCCAGGAATTGCCATCCATTAGATGGAATGTACCCTATATTCACTTGAATTTATTTATCATCATGGTTTTCAAACTGCGTCCAAAGATCCCTAGGGTCTCTCAGAGGTGTTTTAGAGATCCCATTAAACCAGAATGATTCCATGTTGATTGATTTTGGACAAACAGAGGTTTGAAAACCACTAGTCTACTGTTTCACAATGTACATGTTCTGTCCAAAGCCTAGTGGTAATTATTGATAATTATTAAATCTGGATTTGTATGTGTCCCGACCACCATTCCCGCTCAGAGGTTTCTTGGCAGCCCTCTCCATCCATCCAAGCCCGTACTAAAGATGTGATTACTTTTTCTGTTGTTCTGACCTGCCTTTCCGACCTAATTCCAGACCTGTTCAACAGAGGACAGCCCTCCTCAGCATCCCTCCCCATTTTAATTCTCTCACAGCTCTTCTCTGGAGGGGGGAAATTAATATATTACTGTTATCAACAGTCATCACAATAAAGCATAAACACTGACTGATGAGTTTTTAGTTCAGCCAAACCTCTTGAAGAGAAACAGAAAGCAAAACAGCATTTTTTCCTTGACTAGAACGATAATTTCTCAAAGGAAATAACAGAAGTTTTGTTTTTTGTGGGAGGAAGGAGATAGGAAGGAGAGGGGCAGAGAATATTCAGGCAGAGTGCCTGGGTCATAGAAATTGTTCAATAAATGTTGGCTTCATAGATGCTAAAAACACAAAGGCTGATCTCTAGGAGTATTTTATTTTGCCTCCTGAGCTGTCTCTTGGAAATGCCAATTTAGTCACTACACAAATGACATTTGGTGTCTACCAGATGGCTTGCATATTTCCTGAGTTACCCAAGCCCAGCACAGTGAGCATGAGAACCAAAGGCTCTCAACCCTGGAAGTCAATTTAAAAATAACCTGAAGTCAGTAGCCTAGAAAGATCCTGACCAAGTGCTGCAAATGTGTGTTTGGATGTGTCCAGTCTCCCTGTTTTTGGACAACTCTGTTAGAAAGAAAAAGCTCTTCCTGATATTGAGCTCAAATCAATTACTTTGTACCTTCTCAACATTGCTCCAAGAAATCCAGTTTGAGGCAGCACAGAATTATTCTAACTCCTCTCTCCATTGTGAATCTTTGAATATTGGAAGACAGAGACCAAGTTCTCTGAGTCTTCTCTCTTCCAGGGCCCCTGTCTCCCAGTCTTTCAAACATTTCCATGAGATAGGGTCTTCAGATTCAAAATTATTCCGATCCTTCTCCTGCTAAGAAGTTTCGCTTTCCTGCTCTTAAAAATACACTGCTTAGAACAGAAGCACTTCTGGGTGGCCTAATCAACGCAGAAGAGAAGGATCTTTGCTATGTCTGATTCCAGAGCCTACCACTTAACTAGCAGTGCAGCTTTGGCAAATTATTTTACCTCTAGAAACTATGATTTATATGTAGCCTCATGTAAAGTGCCTACTACTGTGCCTGGCATAAAGGGGGCATCTGCTAAACACCTATTTATAGTTCTCTATTAATGCAGCTTCAGATGGCATTAGACTTTTAGGTGATAACTTCATGCTGTTGAGTAAAATTTTGTTTTACTCAAGAGTAAATTCAGAATAATAAGGGGTTCTGATCCATGGCTTCCCCATCCCTTAGTCACATATTGTGTGTGTATGTGTTAGTCAAAATGTCAGTTTACATTTTTCTTATCAAATTGCATCAGATTCAGGCCACTCCCTGCCCCTAGCTTTATTGAGGTATAAATAACAAATAAAATGTAATATTTTGCAATCAGTTCATCACCTCACATATTTACCTTTTTTTCCCTTTTTATTTTCTTGGTGAGAACACTTAAGTTCCACTCTCAACAAATTTCAATTATACAATACAGTATTTTCAACTATAGTCACCATGTTACACATTCATGGATATTCAGAACTTATCCGATAACTGACAATTTGTACTCTTTACCAAATGTTCCCTGTTTTCCCTACTCCTCAGCCCTTGGCAACTACCATTCTATTCTCTACGAGTTTGACTTTTTAAAAAATTTAGCTTCCATGCCTAAGTGATACCATGCAGTATTTGTCTTGCTCTATCTGTTCAGTCACTTAGCAGGCCATTGTTTAATGTGAGTAAATTTAAGAAATAAGCCTAAGCCCTCTATATCTTTATCTAAGTAACTAACACAAATGTTTGCACAGTTATGGTAAAGAACCAAGCTCTGCCACTACTACAAAACTTCCTGTAGGTTGATTCTGATCTATTATTAGCCAGCACCCTTAGAATAAATTCATCTAACCTATAAATAATATACTCAATTTCATTATTATCTTGTGAAAATTTTTCCTCTTGAACAAAAGAATATCATGAAAATTTTGTCAAATGACTTGGACAAATCTAGAAACACCAGAGCTGATGTATTTTCTTTTTCTACTGATCCAGGAAACTATCACAGTAGAAAATGTTTTCTTTGTGAACTCCTACAGGCTCCTAGTGATCACAGTGCTTCTGCCAATATGTTTATAACTTACCTTAATCACCTCATTGAGGAACTGACCTTTTTATTTTCTAAAAGAATTTTACTCAGTTAATTAAGGTAATATTAGTAGTTGAAGCAGATAAAGCCACACATCTCAGTGGCTTAACCCAGTAGCAGATATTTCTTGTCGAAGTCTGTAAGAGCTGTTCCTGATTAGTGAGTGGTTCTATGTCCAAGCAGTAATTCAAGGCCCTTGGCTCTTTCCATCTTGTAGTTCTGCAATCTTCTTGACTAATCCACTTGATACAAAGGACAATACAGGATTAAATGATAGCAGAGATAATGGAGAGAATTTCAGACTGACAGGAAGAAAAGAAAAACCAAAGCAGGGATGCAAAGAAATATAGAGTATATGACACACTCAAACGAGGGTGTAAGTGAAAAGCTTCTAGACAGGAGTTGTGCCTTCAGTTAAAGGATGTGGTCGATTATATCAATGACGTAAGGAGGGAGCCAGGAAATTCATACCCTAACCTCACTCTCCTCCTACGGCCTCCATATTGTCAAAACTGAACCTGTAGCTAATGGGTAAGGGAGTTCACTGAAGCCATTCATAGAGGTTGGGCTTTAGGACACAAAAACGGGGAGAAGAATCGAGAGTGGGTCTGCAGAGGCAAACAAAAGATAGCACAAGAATCACTAAACATTTTAGAGGTGAAAGTAGCACAATCCAACTTGGGCTTTACAAAGATTAGTTTGCTAGCGGTGGGAGCTGGGATTGGAGAGGGGAGATATTGGAGGCAGCGAGACCATTTAGGGAAACGAGGGCCAGGATAGGACAATGGTAGGACAAGAGCTGAGATCTGAGTACTGGAATCAGTAAATGGTTGAATGTAAGGCAAAGGAGATTCCAAAGGTACTCTAAGACCATAGTTTCAAAAGGAAGATGATGAGTTCATCTGGGGACATGCTGAGTATAAATTGCCTTGAGACATCCATATGGAGATATCCTGAGTCAGCCCAGCCCTAGGGGAACAGATTATGTCATTTGGCTCTGGTGCTTTCTGGAAAGCTCTCAGAAATGCACAGATAGTCAGGCCTGGCCCAAAGCAAAACCATAGATGCCTATCTTAATCATCTCTCTCTTAACAAAAAACCACTAGGGAACAAAAGATATTTTATATGAATTCCATATATTTAAGAAGTATTTACTTCATGCTATATTGCATTGAGTTCCAGAAGATTCATGCTATAGGTAAGTACAAGGCAACATTTGCTACTTGAAATTTAAATTGAACTGAAAAATACATGTTGCATTATCTCCCAGAAGGATGGAACTAAATCAGCTTGTAAATGTTAGCATTCATCTGAAATGCATGTTTTAAGACACAGATTGTCCCTCTGAATTCATTTCTTAAAACCATAAAAATCAATAGAACAGCTCACCAGGCTCAGACTCTTGCTTGCCAAATATTTGTTCAAGATCAAGGTCACTTCGATAGCATAACAAATTCAATATTCAAAGTTTTTCTTAACTGAATGTTGCAAACAACTTCTAAGAAACATAAAATATAATTCTAAATTGAAGCTAAGTAAACAAACCTGACATTTAATGTGAATGATATTACTCTGTGTATTCCCACAATTCCATTCATCTTTGAAAATATTTTTACTATCAAATATCTATAATAATTATCTTTCTAAGGAGATCTGGTTAATTTTAGGTTGATCCATTTTTAATAAAAATATGCAGCCATTTTTATAATTTCATATTTATACGCTGAAGTACAAGTTATTCTTATAGTAAAGCAGCTGTAATATCATTGACAAAAGATCAGGAAAAACACTTAAAAAATAAAGTGACTTAAAATTGCAGATAAGATTTTGGATATATTAGGCATGTGATATTTAACCATGCATAATCATATTAGCCTAGTTGGTGCCATAAACATTTACTATGACAACATTTGCAGTGAGTCACATTTCAAGGATGGTTGACTTATCAGGGTTCTCAGTAAATTGGAAAATGTCAATCTCTTCTAAAAAGAAATTTCCCTGAAAATAAAGATTCATGAAATATTTTGGGGCCTAAGTTATTGCTGCCTTAATTCTCAGTTATTCTAAACAACATAGGCTGGATTTATACTGCAATTACAAACAACCCTAAATTCTCAGTAGCTTAAAACAATCAGGTTCATTTCTCACTCAGGCGATATATCTGATATATCCTTTGCCTTTCAGCAGGGCCCTGCTTGACATGTGCCCTCAGGGAGCTAAGCTGGTAGGGCCTCCACTAACACAGTTGACCTAGTAACTTAGGGAATAACCACTGGCAAATTCTTAAAGATTTCCACCTGGAAGACATACATATCACTTCCGTTTACATGTCTCACAGGAGGAAGGTAGGGAAGAGCAATCTTTTTATGCCCAGAGGAGGGGAATTGAAAATATTGGTAAAAAGCACGAGCACCTACCACACCAACCTTTGTTCAAATTTTATTTTTAGCTTCAAAAGTGAGTTGCCAGATCAAATGTAATCAGAAAGAACTGAACTTGGCCATTGGAGGTATCTAGATTTCAAGAGTAGAAACAATACTGAACTCGACATGAACTTGGTCATCCTGACATAGATTGGTCTGTCCTGAAATAAGCCTGACAATGGAAGTTGCAGAGGTGGTGGGAACCCTGTGGGGGACGGGCCATCAGAGAAGTCAGATGAGGAACGTTCCTTTTTGGAAGAGTGATCTGCCTTCTGACCTCTT
>NW_006436284.1:5045409-5067190 GCF_000325575.1 Pteropus alecto
TTTGAGATGCCTCATATATTTGTTGCTCAGGGAACTACTTCCTGCCAAATGTCTTTAATTTTCTTTTTAACTCCTCCTTTCTTGGTATCATCTGTATTTACTTGAGAGGAATAGTTTTGGAGGACATTAATCTGAACCATTCTAGTTTCTTATTTTCCAATTCATTACTTTTTATTTTGGATCAACTGACTTTTACCCCTTCATTTTTACATTTTTTCTCCCTTAAGTAGCTCACAATGTTGATTTTTAGATTTTTGAAGAATGTAATAATTTGGCATTAGTCACATTGACCCAAATTGGACCCAAGCACAAACTGATTTTCCTAGCAGTCTAATTTTTTTATTTGCTTAAATGTTTTCTGAAACCAGGTAGGGGTGCAACTAAAGTTATTTATTTATTTATTTTTTATTTAAAAGAGGCAATCTTCATTATGAAATAGTTTCTTGTAAATTTTAAACAATCAAGATATTCCTTTAAACTATTCTATAATCTGGAAACATCAGAGCTTGGAATGAATTTAAGTCCTAGTTTCCTTTGAGGGCAGACAGGATGAAAACTCAACTAGACAAAGAGAAAGCTCTGGCTATAGGACAGAGACTAAGCCAAGTCTTTATAGAAGTTCCTGTCTACTGATGGGCTATGGAATTGCTGTGATTGCTGAGCCTTAGAGATTTGCTAGAGGAAAGAAGAGGGAAAAGAGGAATAGAGAAGCCTTATTCTCATAGAGCCCCTCATTCTCCATTCCTAAAGACAAATTATTTTAAAAGTTAACATTCCTTTCACCCAGTCAGAATGAATACAAAGGCCCACATGCTAACTGCCAATAGTTTGAATTTTTAAAGCAAATTAAAGTCTCATTTAAAAAATTAAGACGCTTTATTTTTTAAAGCACTTTTAGGTTGGTAGCAAATTGAGCAGAAAGCACACAGCTCTCACGAACTCCCTCTCCCCCCATACAGGCACAGCCCCCTCCACTGTCCACATCCTGTCACAGTGGTACATTTGGTTATTCCTTCTGTGATGCTCTTCCTTTCTTCATGTAGATCCAAGTTTTTGATCTATATCATTTTCCTCTCTCTAAAGAACTTCTTTTAACATTTATTGCATGTTAGGTCTACTGAGAAAGTCTTTATTTCTCCTTCAGGTTTGAATGACGATTTTGTAGAGTACAGAATTCTAAGTTGGTGGGGTTTTTTCTTGACACACTTTTAATATTTCACTCCACTCTCTTGGTTGTGTGGTTTCTGATAAGTCAGACGTAAGTCTTACTTTTGCTCTAGAGGTAAGGTGATATTTTCCTCTGGTTTCTTTCAAGATTCTTTTTATCTTTTATTTTCTAATATTTGAATATGATATGCCTAGGCATAGGATTGTGCGTGTGTGTGCGTGTGTGTGTGAGTGTGTGTGTGTTGGTGTGTGGGGGCTTTTATCCTGAGCGATATTCTCTGAGCTTCTTGGGTCTCTGGTTTGGTGTCTAATGTTAATTTGGGGTGATTTCTCAGTCATTATTGCTTCAAATATTTCTTCTCTTTCTGGCATTCCCATTATATCTATGTTACACCTTTCATAGTTGTCCCATATTTCTCAGATATTCTGTTCTTTTTTTTTTCGCCTAGTCTTTTTTCTCTTCCCTTTTCAATTTTGAAAGTTTCTATTGTCATATCCTCAAACTTAGAGATTCTTCTCTCAGCCATGTGCAGTCTACTCGTAAGCCTATCAAAGTCATCCTTCATTTCTGTGAAAATGTTTTTCATCTCTAGCATTTCTTTTTTGATTCTTTCTTAAAATTTCCATCTCTCTGCTTACAGAATCTTTCTGTTCTTGCATGTTGTCTATTTTGGTTTCCATTAAAGCCCTTAACATATTAATCATAGTTTTTAAAAATTTCTGGTCTGATAATTCTAACATTGTTGCCATATCTGATTCTGGTTCTGTTCATTATTCAGTCTCTTCAAACTCTGTTTTTTGCCTTTTAGTATGTCTTATAATTTTCTGTTGAAAGATGGACACAATGTGCTGGATAAAAAGAACTATGGTAAATAGGCCTTTAGTAATGTAATGTAGTGGTATGGTGTGGTGTGGGGAGAAGCACTCTATAGTCCGACAATTAGATTTCAGTCTTTTGGTGAGCCTGTGCCCTGGACTGCGTGTGAACTTCACCATTGCTTTCCAGATCCCCCTCCCCACCTTTTTGATGGGGCAGGGTGGCTAGAGTGGGCTGGAGTTGGGTCTTTCCCTTTCCCCAGGTAGGTCAGGCCTTGATAAAAACCCAGGAGGTTAGGCTCTGGTTACATAGTTTCTCCTGAGGGCCAGCCTTGTTAAGAAGAGAATGCTCTGGAGTATTTCAAAAGGATTCCTCTTCTCTACCCCCTGCTGGAAGCATGAGAGAACTTTTCACTGATCTTCTCTGTGAGAAACTGATAGAGTCCCTAGAGGTTAAGACTCACAGAAGTGTGGGGTCCTCTAAGACTGGGTCCCCCGAAGATTTTAACTCTCAGAGTTGTCCACACTGAGCTCCAGCAATTTGTCACTTACAGTTCAGGTTTCCTACCCTGGCACTGGTTCCCTCCTTCAGAGGTTTCTGCTTGTGGGTTTCTGCTCTGGTAAGTTGTGATTCTCTGTGTCCACATGTTTCTCTCTCTCCAATTTGGGGACAGCAGTTTGCTCTGTGACCTTACTTTTTTGACCGATCTAAGGAGATTTTTTTAGTTTGTTCAACTTTTTACTTATTGTTAGAATGCAATGATGGCTTCTAAGCTCCTTATATGCTAGACCAGAACTGGAAGTCCTTTTCCTTTATTTTCAAACTTTAAAAGTATTGAATGAACACCCATATTGTAAAATGAGTCACAATTCAACTATGATTTCTGTTAAAAAGACACGCACATGCAAAAAAAAATTATTTTTTATTTCAAAATCAGGATTTTTTCCAGGCTGGCTGAGGTAAGTGTCTTTTCTCTTCCTCTTCGTAGTATCTCTATTATGAGTCTTTGCATGGGAAAGGCAAGAATTGGAGTCCTGGGATGAATTTAAGAGCTGGTGAGGACACTTCTCCCCCTCAACTTTCCCACTTCCAGTGACTGGAATCATTCAACTGGGACTGGGCTTTGGCTCTTCCTATAAGAATTTATGACCAGGCTTCAGTAATTGTCATGTGAGCCACAGGACTCAGGGCAGGTGGAAATCACTGTTTCAGCTGCCATCTGATCCACTGGAGCTCTGAGAGTCAGGATTTTAAAAGACGGTCTGGGGCAATTGCTCAGAACTGGCATTTCTAGTGACATGAAGTGGGTAGATTCTCTGGGTATCAGGAAGGAGTCCTGCTTCCCAAATCTTTCCCCAAGTTCTTCTAAAATTCTGTCACTAGTAACTGCCTTCTCTCTGTCTGTTGAAGTTGTGGGTGGTGGTAATTTTTAAAGAATGCCTTTTTCAGAAGATAAAGCCTTTTATTTCCCCTTAGTTTTCGAAATTATTTTTCAAAGCTCCCTCTTACAGAACTCAGAATTTAAAAATTCTGTGTCTCAACTGCTCAGTGATTTTCTTTTGCCCTCATTCTCCTGGCCCGACACACACAGACACATTCTAAGGAGGTATGAAGGTAAGGATAATTGGGCTACCGCCTGGGCAGAGTGTAGGCATCTGTATGTCTGACTTTCCTTTTGGGCATTCAAACTCCCCCTCTATTGCTTCTCAGTGTGGAATACGACCTGGGAGGTCAGAGTTGGTCAGAGCGTGGGCTCCACCTTTGTGTGAGTTTAGACCCTTTTAGATTCCATGAACTCGGGCTGGTTAGTTAACCTCTTTTGCTTCAGTTTCCTCATCTGTAAAATGGGCATGATGATAATAGTGCCTGTGTAGTATACATAGCAAAAAGCATGCTATTTCTTTATTCCTAATAGTGGCCACATTTATTGAGGCCTACCAGGTCCCAGGTACTATTCTAATTGCAGCTTTGGTAGGTAGAATAAAGATGGTGTGTAGTAAGGGTGAGGGATGCTAGGGGCATGACATGGAGGATAGAGAAAGAGAACCAAAAAAGGAGTTAAGAGCTGTAGACTAACACAAGTTAAACTTCAGTACAAAACAAACTTCATCTCTTTTCTATTTCCAATTTTCCTAGACCAAATTCTGACCAATTACCCAGAACATTTGAACACTAGGAATGTGGTTGAGGGAAGGAGGAGGGAAAGATGGAGGACCAATTTCCCATTTCTCCCCGCATCCCCCTCTGAGGAATCCAGGGCTTCACTTTGGATCCATTTTAACTCCCCACTCCTTGCACTGTCTCCCTGGCAGGGGTTTTGAAACCCCACTTACTTCAACAAATGAAGCCGGATTAGATTCAAAGTTCTGAGTGGTTTTTGGTATGCTCCAGCTGAGTCAGCCAGATCAGCACAAGGTTGCTCTAGTCTCAGATGTGGAGGATGACATTTAAACCTCAGCTGGAGATTCACAAATCAAGAACATGCCAGAGGAAGGGATTAGGATAGTGGCTGAGGGCAGGTCCTGTGAATAGCAGCTCTCCTGGACATTTGTTTAGGGGGCTTCCCTACCAGCCAGGTACAAATACAGGGCCACCTGTTGCTTGTTTCACAGAGAGAAGTTCTGTGACCTTCTCAAGGTCACAAAGCTTGAAAGAAAATGGTGAGGCTTTTCTGATGCACATTTTCATAATTCTTTGGGGTTTTTTCTATTTTTGTTTTTTTAATGACCTATTGACTACCTCCTATTACTTAGTTTTCCAGCCTTGATCAGATTACTATTGTGTTAGAAACATTAAGAATATTTTTATGATCTCAAGGTAAAAAAGGATTTCTTTAATAAGACATGAAGGAATCAATGGCAAAGGAAAATATTTATGGTCGGTTTTTTGTCGTCATAAGTTTTAAAATTTTAATGTAGTCAAATTATCAAAGTAAAAATACCAGCCACTGACTGGAATAAGATGACTGATTCTCATATAATTACCAAAGGAAAAATATTTAGCACATAAAAATTCCTATAAATCAGTAGGAAAAAATATCCAGAAGAAAAATGGGCTAAGGATATAAACCAGCAGCACACACAAGAGGAATCCAGAATGAAAAATAAATATCAGCAATGCTCCACCATACCAGTAATCAGGAAAATGCAAATTAAAACAACCATGATATCCCATTTCTTCACCATGTCTCCCAAGTTGGGAGGTGTTAGACTTTTCCCTTCTGTCAATATGATGACTTTTCCCTTCTGTCAATATAAAATAGTAACTCTTATGTAGTGCTAGTGGGGTTGTAAACCCATCTGGAGAAGAATTTGACAACATAAAGATAAAGATATGTGCCTACCTTTAGATCCATCAATTTTATTCTCTATATATATCATTCAGAGACTGTCATACACACAGAAGGATACACAGATGAGAAAGTTCATTTGTGGCATGTCATCCTTGCAAAAAATTTGAAATAAATGTTCATCACCAGAAGAATGTATAATTAAATTGTGGTGTATTCACACAAAGGAATCTTCTATAGCAGTTAAAATTAATAAAACAGATGTATCTACAGGTGTAAATTTCAAAATATATTATTGAATGAGAAAGCAAGTTGAAGATAGATACATATAGCTATCATTTATATGAAGACTGAAAACACGAAAATAACACTAAATATTAATAGATTCATATGTATGTGGTAAAAAAAAATTTCTTGAGAAAAATAAATACAAAATTCAAGATAGTGTTGGCTTCTGTGGGGGCAAAGGGAGGGGAATGAGATTGGGGAGAGAGATATAGGAGGCTTCAACTGTTTCTGACATGCTTTTTTTCATGAATGTTTTATCATATTTTATCAAATCAAAAAAAGTTCTGAAGCAAACTGTATGGTAGTGTCCATATGTGTAAGGAAAGTTATTCTCTGTACTTCCCTATACTATGAAATATTTCATAGTCATGAAAGAGAAAGAAATATCTCCAATGATAACATGTAGATTATTTTGGAAGATTAAGTCTAGAAACAGTAGACCAGTGAGCCTGATTAAGAAGCAGTGGCAAGAGGATGAATGAGTATTACGAAGGGCTCAGATTATGGCAAAGGAGTTGAGGTAGAGAGGAAGGCATTTCAAAGGCAGAATAAACAGAGCTTGGGTATGCATTATTTGTGGGAAATGAGAGGACGACAAGAATCAAAGATGATCTAAGAGATTTCCAACGCAAAAGGCAAGGGGGCTGATGTTGCTGGGAGTTGGTGGAACTATTAGGTTGGGTTTGAGGGTCCATGTGTATGGTAGAAATGTCAGCCTATCCTTGGAAAGGGTGTCGGTCAGGTTTCAGTCCTTTATCTCGCATGTATGCGAACACCTACCTACCCACCCACACATGTGACTCAGGAATTTCTTCAGGCTGCCACTCTTCTTTCATGGTTTGATGGTCATGCCACCTTTGTCCTTTCTGGCATTACTGGTTTAACTTCCCATTCTAGTGCCACATACTTTGACTGCTCTTTCTTCACCCTCTGATTTCTTGCTAATCTCTCCCACTGTCAAAACCCATCAGAAGCCAGAGGGCAAGGGAGCTTGGCTGATGGCAGCCTGGAAAAATCAGCCTCCTAGGTCTCAGAGCAAGACAGAGAAGCAAGAATAATTGATCCTTGGTGGATGCGTGGGAGCACCAATGGAGAATAACCAGGAGAGCCGTGTTTGATCCAAGAGTGAGAACACGCCCTGATCCTTGTCAGCAGGAGTATGGTGTGCTATTATGACCAGTTCAGCCTAGATCATGTGTCATAGGCCAGAGGAAGAGGGTTGCTACCAGAGGCAAGAAATTCAGAAGCTTTCTGGGCCTTGAAAACCTACTACAGAGCTCAGCTGAACAATCTGCTACAACAATGTGTGCAGACCTAATGGGAAAATCACAGAAGCACTTACTCAAGACGGGGGTGTAGGGTGAGGAGAGGAGATGGACCAAGCCAAAGATGGATCCAACCAAAGTAGTGAGATTCAGGGAAGAACATTCAGAAGAGATGCTATAAAAGAGACAGACCCAGCAGCCAGAGTGTGAGGTGGAAAATGAGGAGAATATTGTATCATGGAAGCTGAGGGAGCAGAGAATTCCAAGGAGGAAATGAACCATAGTGTAAAATGCCAGACCCTGGGATAACTCTGATGGAAGAACACAGTGGCACAAAAGGAAAGCAAGGAGGGAAAACCAAAGATACAGCTTTGGGAGACGACCAAATTCGTGGAAAGGGCTCACAGAAAGGAAAGGAAGAAAAGGAGCATAGGGCAATGATGAAATGATAATAACATGGACAGTCAGGAGAGAACAGAAAAGCTCAGTGCACCCCAGGTCTAAAACAGCTTTGAGGTGTATAAGATCTGAATTAAGTCCAATAATTATGTTCATTTTAAAACAGAAACGGATTCTTATATTCTCCTCTTTTCAATTACATCTTTATGTGGCCCCATGGGATTCTGGAAACTTTCATAGCTTTCTTCATCTTCAAATTATAGCCCATCGAGCTGCCTTTCCAGTGGGAAAGAAGAAGATGAGGAGAACTGTCATCCAGTGGCAAGATGAGGCATGGAAGACAAAGGTGGTGACAGGGTGCAGCCCGGGCAGCACAAGGCCTGGACTCTAATCCCAGTTCTGCCATGAAGTCGCCGATAAAATCTGAGCCAGTCACCCACGTCCATAGGCCTCATTTGGGGTTGGATTCGATGCTCCCCTGTGCTCCTTTCAGCTCTGACCGTGGATCTGATCCTTGAAGGCAGAGAGGAAAACTCCAAAGTGTTCTGTGAAAGGAGCATCCCTCAGTCAGCGAAGGACTCCCTGGCAGAGGCCCCTGAAGCATCTCATTTGTAGTGCTCACAGATGCCCAACTGGCATCTCTGGGAAGTGTGCTCAGCCCAGAGCAGCTTCTAGAGCCCTTCACCCGACTCCTTCTTCCCACTTGGGGCAAAAATACCAGTTCTGCTGGGCCAGAGGGAGCCCCTAGCAGACGAGGAGCTGGCACAGTGCTTAGAGCATGAGCTCAGAAAATGGGCGTGGGCCTGCACTGGGTGGAAAGTCTGAAGCTGGGTGGTTGTGCTGGGAGCCAGCACACTTGGGAGAAGCTGCCAAAATCATTCAGACAGGCACTTGAGAAAATTTAACTTGTCCTCAAAGTATCTTTTAATTTGAAAACAATCAGGAAGCAGGTCAGAAGGTTTTTCATCATTTGGCAGTGAGTGGCAATGCCTGGTCTTGGAGAGCCCAGGCTGTGTTGTTACAGGCTCCAATTAAGTATGAAAAGTGGTCGCTAGTGTCTGCCAACTGGGGAGGAGCCAGGCAGCTCACTATCCCTTGTCTCATAAACACAAGGGGCTCTAGCACCAAGCCCAGAAAGACCAATGACACCATTCGTCACCCCAAACTTTTTAAACACTAGAGGAAGCTCACAGATTCTGCAGCAAATCTATTCACCTGAGGACCTGAGGTGATACCATTCAAAGACTTCTGAAAGTAGAGATGCTGGCGACATAGCAAATGTAAATGGGAGGATGGCCCTGAGCATTGTCTGTATAGGCAGGAGGCGCCAGATCATTTCAGGGGGGACAGGGGTAAGGATAGCTTTAGACGGAAACTCAAGACAGAGCCCTGTGGCTGCTTCTTGGAGTAGGCTCCAGGGCATGGGTTCTGGGTCAGGCTATCCCAGTTCCTAGCTGGGTGATTGTAGGCAACTAACTGCTTAATCTCAGGCCTGTGTCCCCAGTTGTAAAATGGGGGGAATGATAGTGATGAATTCATAGGGTGGTGTTGAAAATAAGTGAGACAACAGACTCACGCATTAGATACGGTGCATGGAACATAGAAAAGGTTCAAATAGAGTCAGAGAAAATTATGTGAGTAACGAGCTACAAACTACTCTCCCACAGTACTGAGAGGCTTGATTTAGAGACTGCCAATTACACAGCACTTTGGGTTGAGTCTGAGAAAGGCTTTTTTAAAATCATGTTATCAGCAATTCATTTTATAGATGAAGAAATTGGGGCTTCCCACAGTGGTGATTTTCTAGGATTCGAATCCAATAGTCAGGATTCGAATTTAGGACTTCTAACTCTAAATTCTGTCTGGTCATCATAGTATACAATAAACCATTAAAAAAAAAAAAAGATACGTTAAACAACTTCTAAAGTAAAAGTATGCAAAGTATAGATGTTAGAAGAATAGAAAGGAAAAAAAAGTCTGTAAATGCCCCATGTTCCATCCTTAATTTAGAGTTTCCCTTAACGATGAGATGCTCCATTGGTCTCACCATGTTGGTGTGGCCTGAGCAGCACTGTGGACCGGCCTGATGAGGAAGACATCCTCTTCTGATTCTCCCAGAAGTCCTGATCCTGTGGCAGAGGGGCCATTTAAAGAAGGCTCCACTGCTTTGTAGTCACTTTCTATATAACATTTCCATTATTTTCCCCTTGCTGTGGCAACCCAAGGGTCACAAAACATCTTTCTTTATTATTTTGTTTCTTAAGAAATCACTTCCAGAGAAATACAGATTTTTACAGGTCATAGGATCCTCGAAGAAGACACTCAGAAAGCTGCCATACCCTAGAAAGAAGACATAAAGCACAAGCTCTTAAGGAAACTGTACTAAGAAGATTTGGCCCCTCAAGGAGGAAGACTCTAGGCAGATGACATTGAAGTGATTTTTTTTATAACTGCTAGAACATGACCTGCATTCCTCAAAGTTCCTCCTTCCTACGCACTAACACTGCCTTGTCCTCTTAGCTCTGTTAGAGAGATTGTCTTTTTGTATAACATTCATTTATTTTCGTGCCTGCCGCACTTGAGAGCAGAGTCAGTATCTTTCCGCTTTTGTGCCATGCAGAGCCCAGCACGGATGATACTGCAAAGCTCAATCTGTTGAAAGATCAAGAGATGAAGAGCATTTTTTAATATTCTGGATCCTCCCATTGATTTTACCAAATAGTATTTTATTTTCTTTCATCTATGACCCAGAAGTTACCTAGTGTGTCCCTACCTCTTGGAGATCTAGACCAAATTAACTCCACCCCACTCTGCCGGATCCACAGCTGGCAGAAGCCTGGAGCCCTCCCTAAGAATCCTATGGGTTCCTGGGAGCCCAGAGCCCCATGAGGCCTTCCTCCTCTGCCTATGAAACCACTACCCCTGTCCCGAGTCCCACTAAATGGAAAATATGAATGGAGGAGACTTTATTGATGATTTTGGAGCAGAAATGGAGTTTTATGACACAGCAAGGCGAAGAACTTCATATGAAGAAGAGCCTTACCCTCCTACTCCCCCTTCAATGGCTTGTGTGGCCGTGTAATTGGGCTACTTGACCTGCGACCCGAAAGTTTCATCTGGTCCTAATGTCTCTCCATGTTGCTCTGTGTTCTCTCTCCTTCCTTGCATTTCTTCCCTTGTCTTCTTATCTTCCCCCTTTACTTGCAAAGTGAAAAGGGAATTTCTCTCCATGTCCATTGCAGGCCAGTTTTACTTTATTCTTTTAAGTTTTATGGCCAAAAATCACCCAAGCCCTTAGGGTCCAAGAACATTCCCAATCACCATGGTGATAAAAAAAAACTTTTTATCTTATAAGGATCTCAAGGAATTTGTAAGTATTGCCTGATAGAAAGTCTCCTCCACCCTATCTTACATCAGGAGAAAGTAAATGTTTTGATATTCTGAGGCAAAGTCAAAATAGAAATGAATTTCAGTTCATCAGCCCAGTTCTTTTATGCACCATGTGAGTATCAGCGAAAGCCCTGCCCGAATTACAAACATCCAGGTCAGAATGTCCCCTCAAACACATGCTCCCATAGCAAGGGAAATTTTTTCCCACCCCAATTGTTCCTTCTCTCCTTTTCCTTTCTCTCTCAGGGAAAAGAAACCTCGTCACCAGAGGAAGTAAGCGAAGGGGCAAGTGGCTCTCACCCCAAGCCGCCTCTTTGTCCTGTCCCTCCTGGCAGAGGTGCAGACCTGCTGATCTGAGCAAGTGGAGTGCAAAGGGGCACCCTTCCCAGCTCTGGAGCTGGCAGTAAGGGGTAGGGACAGGGCCCCACTGAGCGGGCTGTGTCGGGAGAGGATGGAGGAAGATCCCTTCACAACAGGACCCACTGACAACTGCTTCCCCTAAATTGAGGAAATGGAGTTGCTATTTTTGGGTCTGTCGAGAGTGCATTAAGCACTTTGATAATTTAAAACTCTAATTGACTTTTTCCCTCACATTAATTGCAGGGAGGTGATTTGCCTTCCTGGAGGTTACTTCTTCCTTTGATTGGCAGCCTGGAGCAAGTCTCTTTCCAACGTATCTGGGTTCTAAGTAACCAGTTTGCAGAGGAACTTTCATAATCCTATTGCATTTTAATGTGGGGACTATATAAATTTCACTGTCTTCACCTAAAAGTCTTTAATTTCTTGGTTCCCTCTTCCCATTAACTCCATCCTTCCCTGGACCAATACAAGCATCTTGAAGGTAAATAAATCCATCAAGATGGCTCATAACCCTAAACAGCTACATTTTATATTGGAGCCTGTAAAACAGGCCAAAGTCAGTTAAACATTCCCAATGCTCTTCTATCTGCATCCCCCAAACCAAAAAACATACCAGCTGTTTGTTTTTAATGTGTCTATTTTTCTTGTTAAAAATAGATGTTCTTGTATATAGTGTGTGTTACAAAAATAAAACTCATTTCAAAACCAACAAAGAACCTAATGCCAAGAAATTGCATTTAGATTGATCCATAGGGGAGTACAAATGGATTAAGTATTAGCGTGGCTGCTACAGCCGAGGTTTCTGCTTCATGATATAACCTCAGAATGCTGTGGATGCAACAAGACAGTACAAACTTTCAGTTATAAGATGAATAATGTCTGAAGATCTAATGTATGACATAGTAATTATAGGTTGTTAGAACTGTATTGTATAATTGAAGTTGGCTAAGAGAAAACTTAAATGTTCACACCAAAACAAATAAACAAGTGAGGTGATGGTTGTGTTAATTAACTTGAGGGGGGGAATTCTTTCACAATGTATACATAAATCAAATCTTCACATCGTGCATTTTAAATATCTTATAATTTTGTTTGTCAATTAGACCTCAGTAAAGCTGGAAAAATATGTCATGGATGTGTACTTGTCCTCAAATATAGAATAATTTAATCAGAATCTATTTTCAATGGTTTTGGGGGATGGAGTGGGTGGAGGAAAGAATAAAACTTTACCTCTATCAACTCCTATAGCAAGACCTTAGTCACTTAATAAGTTTAATTAAAGTAAACTGATGAGACAGGTTTTTCTGTCTAGGGTCACCGAAGCCAAGCCCTCTCTACAAGATGACTGGCAACCTGTTTCCCATATTCCTATTTTAGAGCTACTCCTACAAATCCCCCCAGTTACAGATACTATTGGCATTAGAGTGGCCCACTCCCATAAGAAAACAAAAACAAAAACAAAAAAATCTGGGTTCTTAAAAAATCTTAAATGCAAATACTTTGAATCAATTGAGTGTTTTCAACTGCGGTTAGGGATGGGCACTAGCTTCCACCTCTAAGAATAAGGACTTCGCTGGTTTCCTGAAGTCATCGTCAAATATGAGAACTGGGTAATGTGTTTGGTAGGATATGTACTAAGCCTTGATGCTCCTTGCAGATTTCCAAGAAAGTTCCTGAAAGGGTGTCAGATTGGCAGAAAGAATGAGATTTCCTGCCACTTAGATCAAGTTTGTACAAGTAGAGTACTTCCAAAGAGGAAATGTTTGCACCTCCAATAAGGTACAGAGGCTCAAATCAATGAGTGTCACAGGCTGGGTCCCCTGGGAAGCACTTGAATACAGAGATTTGCATGTGAGAGGCTTCTGAAGGATGCCCTTGGGATTGACACTCATAGAAGAGGAGAACGCAGGCTTGCACACAGGGAGAAGTTGAAACTATAATGCTGGATATCTCAATGGAAGATTCAGTCAACCCTGTAGGGAGTTCTAAAGATGGAATCACCTTCAGAGATGCCCCACTGGGGGAGAGGAAGGGAAAAGACTTTGTAGTACATGTCGATTTGTTATTGGATATGGGCTACCCAGGAAGGAGATGAGACCTTGGCCAGTGGACTCTTCAGCTGAGGCGATTCCCGTTGTAGCAGACAAGGACAGCTTGTCTGCAACGCTCCCTGTATGAATAAGTCATTCTTGAAGACATATCTGAGCAGTACATTGAGTGATGTAGAAGTAAAGGAGTTATGGTAGAAAGGCTGTTGCTGCACGAGCTGGTAGGATTTTTTGTTTTTCACTTTCAAGGTAAATACAGGAAGAAGAATGCTCTCAGAGTCATGTAAAAAATTTCCCCTCATATTCGCCAAGATATTTCTCCACGAACATCTACTGTGTATTTAGCACTGCTAGTGAATATTCTTGGTTTACCTGAACTGTGATCAAAAAGGTATAAATATTCTTATCCAAATCCATAGTCTAAGGGAATAAAAAGGGTAATAGATAACTGATTACTGAAGGATAACCTTAAGACTCTAAAGTGGAGGTGGGGAGGCACTCATCCTTCACAGGTAGTGTCCAGCCACTTTTCACTTGGGCCATCCAGGCTCATTAATGGAGCAATTTGTGCAAATTTCTCTATCTGTGAAGGTACAGCTCAGCTAGAATATGTGTGGAGGTGTTTGAAAGCATTTTGTTTGTTTTTACAAAAATTGGGTGCTGTTCTTGGCCTTTTTGTAGTTTCTTATTCCATAGAGATCTATGTTTATTTTTTTTTCAACATAAGAAACGCAAATATTTTATAGTCTGTATCTTATAATTTTAATATTTGAAATCTTTGTGGTCTGCTTCTATTGTCTATTATTTCTGCTTATTCACATTCATGTTGTCTTGTTTATGTAACTGATCATATTTGACTATGTGCTGTTTTCTGTACTTGAAAATAATTTAGTAATGATTGATGTCTGAGATGAGGAAACTTTTCTTTGGAGAATATTTTTGTCTGTTTCTGGAACATTACTATCAGTAAGGGACCTGCTTAGTACAAGTTCAAGGCTTGCTGCTCCTTGGACCACTCAAGTGATACAAACCTGGGCTGCAAATCCATCTAAGCAATGGTTTATTTTTGGCTTTCCATTTGCCTGAGGGTATAGGCCTTTGGATCCCAGTTTAATATATTTGGGGAAGAAATAGGATTTTCCACCATGGGGTTTGGGGGACAGGCTTTGATTCTTCCTTTTGCTTTGTGAGGCCACCAAAATAGCACCTCAGTTTGCATGTTTCTTCGAGCTTGACAATTGCTGTCGGAGGTCAAAGTGGCTTTGTGTGCTCCCTGGGATTTTGCCTTCTAGATTTTTTTTGAGATTAAGTTCTCACTATCTTGTTAGCTCTTAGATTTTTTTAAGAAAAAAAGTAGAAAATTTAATTCAGTTGTTTTATTTTTATTTTTATTTTTTTGTTTGTTTGTTTAGTTGTTCTTACCACAAGAGAAGAAACCTCTGGTACTTCTTATCTGTAGCCAAACCATGTGATGTTCTCTATGAGAATTCAAGGGAGATCAGGAGACATTTTTTTCAGTATCTCAAAATTGCAAGCTTATTTTGTTGGTTGAAGTTGAGTCACACAAAGTCATGAATTACTTCTGTATAGTTCTAAGAACTTAAAATTTCAAACTCTCACTAAGCATGAATCTGATTTTTCATCTAGAATGTAACCACATAAATATAAAATTTTGTATTACATTATCGTAATTTCTCTAAATCTAACATGATATGATACCCAAACTTAAAAAAAATAAAGCTATAGAAAGATCTGTATCATCAATGGCATTATCATTTTTAAGTTCTTTACAATTTACTGGAGGGGGGATTAGCTTTTGATAATTTATTTGAGAATGAGGAAAGGAAAAAAAAGCTTATCCTTTAAGACAAGTTTTTTTTTTTTCAGCACATGAGAGGAAGTCATGTTCAGTGACAGAGAGAAAATTCAGTTTCTCCTTATAATTATAAAGCTAGCACATAGTAATTACACAAGAAAAGCCTCTCACAGATAACAATGTAATTTGGACCATCCGGTTTAGGGTAATTTTCCTTACTTAAAAAGTGCCAAACACAATTAATGATGAATAACTTTTAAGGGAATAATGAACTTTCATCTTTTCTATTCACTACGACTCCAACCTGAAGAGATAAATTTCTTATTTCGGGAACTAGTTACCCACAAATGAACCCTTATGACATAAATGAAACTCTTTAAATGCCAGATATAGTTCCATGAGGTCGATTTAAACCAAAAATATTTCATTGTCTCAAAGAAATTATTCCATCTCCCTTGCAATGTTGTGGTTTATGACAGAGTTATTATTAGCTTTGACCATAATTATGACACTGCGACAGCTTCCCCACCTGCCCAGACCAAGAGTGATCTCCCCGTCTCTGGAATGCTGGTTGTACCACTCAACTGGCACTTAGCATTGCATAATGTTACTTAGCCTTTTATGTGCTTGGCTGTCTCCTCAAAGAGAATGAACTCTTGAAGGACAAGGACCCTGCTATGTCATGCCTTGTTATAAGTCCCTGAAGTACCCAGTCCCAGCACCTTCTTCACAAGATGCTAAATACATATTTGTTGATGGTAATGATGATTAATATTTGAGATGGGCAAGAAATGTGTCTTATTTATTCTGTTTCATCAGTTCCTATCACATTGCCTGGCCCTGCGCAGGTGCTCAAGAACAATTTACTGAATTAATGAATCATTAGATGAAAACCTGGTTAGAAATATATACACAGAAAGTGAAGAACATCATAATCCGTTGATTTTTCAGGCTTCCTTTTTAAAAATTCAAAAATAATCAACACTTTCTCCTTTTTCTTTTAGTTGACCATGGAAAGATAGACAGACTATGTCCACTCATAGGCAGAAGCAGCTCTCTCTGATGGAGATATGGTAAAGACTTCAACTCAAGAATCAAGGAACCATTTTTAAATTTCAGTTCACGATCCCTTATCCAATATCTTTGGGAGTCAAATATGTTTTGAAATTCAGAGCAACAAATTTTTCTAGAGGAAAATGAATAAATATTCACCCAAAGTAAATATTTTTTAAAAAGGAAGACTGTAAATGAATTTAACACAGGGTCAAGTTTTGATGCTAAATGAGTTTGTCACGAATTTATGAAAGTGAATCAGTTATTAGAGTTTTAGAATTTCTGAAGAGTGGAAAAGGGATTTGGACCCTGAGTTTATTGTCTATTTAGGAGGCAACATAATAAGATCGAATACCTGCATGGAAATTCTGTCCCTCTTGTAATCTACTCATTATTCTAATCTCAATATTTACAGAAGGGTCATCTCTCATGTTCTCCTCTTCCAATTTTGCAGCTTGGGAGAAATGTGTGATTATGAGGTACAACAGAGAAAACCCTCATATCATCCAGGGTCTGCTGTTTGGTCTTGGCTGCTCAAGGAGGCTGGCTCGCACCAGAGGGCCTCTGCCAATCTCTATGTCTTGGTAAGTGTTGTTCTTTGCACCCTCAGACCAGGAGTAAGAAATACTCCTGGAAAGCTGCCGATGTCAGCAGCTGTTCTTCATGAACAACGAGTTAACTTAAAAATGTTCTACAGCAATGTAAATCTTTTACCTTTTGCCTCATCCTTACTGAAGCACTTCTAGACTCAGATAGATCGATAAGCATTTTCTGAACAGAAGAGTGTCAGATTCATCTTCCTTAAATTCTGCTTTGATCGTGTCATTTTCCTGCTCTAACACTTTCAAAAGCTTTCCATCGTATACTGAGTCAAGTCCTTCAAGACACTTATGCTGTTCCCTCTAGCTTCTTCTCTAGTCTCCTGAGGGTATTCAGTGTTGTAGCCCTGCTTTTTTTTTTCCTCCTCTATCTTTCCATCCCTTTTATCCTCCCTTCCTTTCTTCCACAAGCATTTATTAAACATTTCTTATGGGCCAGGCAGTGGGTATACAGACATCGTCCCTGCCTTCGTGGAGCTTTCTTGTAATCTGTGCTCTCGCAGCAGCCACTGTTGGTACCCTCCCCAGGTCCCCTCACCCATACCCACTTCAGTACCCATCTGTCCAATTTCCAGTATCCGCATTTCTTTACCTGGGGATTTTCTCTGAACTAAAGAGCTTACTCTGTCACCAATATGGCAGGCTGGAAGTGTTGGCAAATTAATGCCACTCCTCCCATCATCCTTCAATCAATGGCTGGAATACTAATTACACCAGCTCCCTCACCTCCTTGGGGAGGGACAACTCTGAGGTGCAGCTTATATACTGGATCTCAGAATTTCCCAGTAGGGTTTAGTTCTAGTTGCCTACAGTGGCAGCTTGTTTAATAATGAACCCTTTATTGGTTCTCTTTCCTTCTCTGTCTCATTTCCCCTTTCCCTTACCAAATTTCCTGGAATTAACTTCATAATAAACTACTTGCACTTGAGTTTTATCTGGTTCAGCTTGGGAGAAACCCAAAGTTATTTCCTGAATAGCCTTGCCCTTTCTTTTGTCTGCATAAGAGGTAGCTCTGAATGGTGGGATAAGCATAGATTTTTCACCAATCAGAGTTTGAATCCTGGTGCTGCCGTAGATTAATCTGTGACCCTGGGCATATTTATAGAAGCGGGGAACTGGTTTAGCACCATACAAATCTGAAGTTGACAATGGCACATAGTTGGCACTAGAGTTGAATTTTATCTTTCCAAGTTCCCATATCTTTATTCGAGCTCTTCTCTCCTGGAATGTTCTTTTCCACCACTTTTTGTTTGTGGAAACATTGTATTCACCTCTAGGTTTTCTCTAACTAATGCAGCAAGGAATGAGATCTTAAGCTCCTAAGTTCCTGTAGTGTGTGTTACTAAGAGTGCTTACATAGCACTGATTGTGAGCTAACCTGCTTTATAATGTTTTGTTTCCATCTTCCCTCCCCTACTCATTGTAAACTGACAGTGAGCAGGAACCACATCTGGATCTAGGACAAGGCATTTTATTTGCTGAGCATCAGTCAACCTCTTCTAGCTCTGTGGTTGGTGGAGCCGTGATAGTTGGCTCACACATTGGGGAAGGAAATAAAGATCCATGACACTGATTATTATACCCACGTAACTTTGTTTCCATTCCCGATTATGAATACCCTGTGTCTTGGTCCATCTGAACTGCTGTTAACAAAAATACCATAAAGTGGTGGCTTATAAAGAACAATTTATTTCTCACAGATCTGGAGGTTGTCCAAGATCAAGGTGCCAGCAGATTTGGTGTCTGATGAGAGCTTGCTTCCTAGAAAGTCCCTTTCCCTCCCCCATAATCTCATATGGCAAAGAGGCAAGGGAGCTCTACTGGTCTTCTTTCATAAAGGCACCAATCCCATTCATGAGTACTCTGCACTCGAGACCTAATTATCTCCCAAGGGCTCCACCTTCTAATATCATTACCTTGGGGGTTAAGTTTCAACACAGTGTATGAATTTGGGGAGGATACAAACATTCAGAACAGAGCACCCTGCCTTTCTTTTAACAGTTGAGGGAAAAAAATAGATTGACCTTTTCTTTCCTGGGATCTTGAGACCTAGGACAATAGGCAGTTAATCTCAAGGCAAATCCTGCCTTGAGTTGTACCCTCTACTCAAAGCTCTTCTTTGTGTTCTTCCCCCACCCTTCCTTAGGGGACCTTCCTAAAGGTGAATGTCCTGAATGCTTTATTCATGACTACAGTGCTTCTTTGAGGAGGCTGCTCAGGAGGAACGGGCTCCTTGCAGGTAACCACTCTTTTTATGCCCACTAGCAATAGCAGCAGAAAGGGAACAAAAAATAATGCAAGATCACATTGCTTCTTTTGCTGTTGTTTAATATTTATTTTATGGAAGTTTTACATGCACATAATATGAGTTAAATAGTCCATAAGACTATTTACCAAAACCAAGACTCATTCTCTCTCTATGCCCAGCCTATTCTAGCTCCCCAGAGGCAACCATATGCAACAATTTTAACTCTTTTTTTGATATTTACCTTCATATCTCTGAATAACATGCTTACATTGTTACTTCTTCATTCTCCATGATGACTAAAACTAAGGGAAAAAATCAAGATTTTTCCACAGCATCACCACGCCTCCCATATACCCACTTCCTATCCCTTTAGTCTTTCAAAATAATTATATAATAATGTAGAATATATCAGTAATCATTGTTTACGCAATTACGGTTATGTAAACACTGTTCATTACTGAACCAGTTACTATATGCTTACTTTTCCTGTCTTGCACATTTATTTTTGTTTTCCTAGAAGTTAGTGATTATCTTGTTTTATCATTTGCTTAGTTTTCTATGAGGTTATCATTAATTCAGCTCCAAATACTTCTACAATAGATTAAATATTCTCTTAATATTGTCAAATATATCAGATATTCTATCAGTTTCAACCGATAGATATTTTCGAAGATATCTTTCCCGGGTGGAACATTCTGACTTCTTTCATCTCAGCCTGGTTGCTCTTCATCTCTAGTACATAACTGTCATCTTGAGAATCTCTCTTTACCATAATTCCAGAAATTTCTTTTCCTTCTCTCTTTTTGAGACTTTGCATGTTTGAAAATATTTTTATTCTACCCTCACATTAAATCGATAGTCTAGCTAAATAAGAGATCTCTCACAATTCTACAGGCAATTCTCTATTGTCTTTTAACTTCCACTGTGGATGTTTAGAGATCTAAACCAATTATAATAGTTGACCCTTTATATAACAACTGTTTTGTCCCTCTAGAAACTCATGAACTTCTTTGTATTTCTTTGTACCTACATTTAATGATGACATGCCTTGGTATGTGGATCTACTTTTCTGTTGGGCTTTGTAGTCAGGGGGATTTTCAGTTTGGAAATTCATGTCCAAATTTACTTAAATTATTTTCTTTGCTTATTCATCTCCCTCAATTTTTTCCATTCTCGTTCAGAAATTCTACTGTTGAGATGTTGGAGCTCCTGGATGAATTGTCTAAATTTTCTTATCTTTTCTATTTTCCTCAACTTATTTTTCAACTCTTCTAACAAGTTTTACATTCTACCATCTTATTCTGTGATTATCTCATTTCTATGGTATACCATTCTTGTTTCATGGATGTAATAACTTTTTAAAAATCTCTCAGAGGATATTATAGGTAATTTTTTTAAAAAATCTTCATATCTCTTTATAGTTTCCATTTTTTTCAAGTTGTCTTTGTTTTTTCCTATTTGTTTGTTGTCAAAAACTGTGAAAAATGTAAGATTATTTACCTCACTTGCAGTCTAACGAATTGCATGGATGGTGACAGAAGACATGAGACTCCTGAGTCAGAGACAAAGGACTTTATTACTCACAGAAATAGCTGCAACCAGAATATCAGCATTTGCATCAGTTTCTTGAGCATAATTTTTCACACACCAACACAAAGAAGCCTGAGCGATGCCTGTACATAGAGTAGGTTCGGTTAAAGGAAAGGAATCCCAAGTTTAGGGAACCCTAATTTTTTATAATGTACAGTATGTGTTTCTGATTTTTGCTTTAGAGTAAGATAGTATACTGGACAGCAAACAAACCTGCCCTTTGCCTTGAAGGGAGACACTATATCTTTCAAAGCTGTTTGCTATTCAAAGGTAGCCTGGAGCAAAAGCACAGTGTCTCTACTTGAAAAACATGCAGAAATGTGAGAATTGTTGCAAAGAATTATCCCTCAACATTGTTTATTCTCTAGCTTTTCTATTAAGCACTTTTATCACATGTCTGGTGATACTTGACTATCTGCTCATATTTAAGAACTGCCTTAATGGTGTGAGCTTAGCTGCTTGAGTTTTGAAAGCCCAGTAGAATAAAGAAGACTGTGGGGATAGTGCAATGGGGAAGCAGGTTTCGACATTTAGGATTTAAGCTTCTACCTAACCTCATTTTTCAGTATAGTTTCTTTGTCTTAAACTATGCCTGGTATCCCTCAGTCCAGAGGCCCTTTGTTTTATGTTCTGTAAGCTGCACTGTTTAGTATGGTAACCACTAGTCACATGTGGCTACCGAGCATGTGAAATGTGAGTAGTCCAAAGTGAGATAAGCTATAAATGTAAAATACTAATCAATTTCAAAGACTTAGTACAAAAAAAATGTAAAATATCTCAATAATTTTTATACTGATAATATGTTACATTGGGTTAAAGAAAATATATTACAAAATTATGTTTACCTTTCTCTTTTTACTTTTAAAAATGTGGCTGGTAGAAAATTCTGAAGTTAACGAAGGGCTTTTTGGTGATACCAAAAAGATATTCACATATCTCTTCTAATCAGAGGAAGCCATTTTCAGGGATATTTAGTTTCTTTCCCTTAACTACCCAGCAAGTCCTTTTTTCATCATAACACCCTCCTCTTTGCTACCCTAGGATAAAGGTACTTTAATTTTAGAAACTCATGTGATTAGATAAGGCCCACGCATATAATCTAGGATAATCTCCCATCACAAGTCCATTTTTCAGTATGGTAACATATACACAGGTTCTGGGGATTAAGGTGTGGAAGTCTTCGGGGGACATTATTCTACTTACCACACTATCATTATTTTCATTTTACAAATGATGAAACACAGAGAGATTAAAGTTCATGTTTGAGATTGCACAACTAATAAGTGTTAAAGCTGGGTTTTGAACCCACGCTGTTTAGAACTAGAGCCTGTGCTATAACTGGGCTTGGATGACTGGGAAGTAAGAACAAAACAGGAAGAAAAAGAGGTTAAAAAGTGGCAGAGGCAAAAGTCACCTTTTGGCAGAGGCCTTAAGTATACGAACCGCATTCCT
>NW_006436284.1:5067209-5081784 GCF_000325575.1 Pteropus alecto
ATTATTTTTAAAAGCTTAGATAATGAGAATGGAAGAAACATCCTTTTTTTGTTGTTGTTGTTAAGGGGTTTAAATCACATAAGACACATTCATGATGACAAGTATATAGGTTCCAGGAAAACCGATCAACCGTAGGTCTGTTTGAAATTGATAAAAATTCCTGACCCTCACTGAATTGAGGACAGAGGGATGTGTCCTTTGCAGCATTCCTGACTCATCAGTTTGATGAAGGCTTTTGTTTCAGAGCTGGGAAGAATGTAAGGAAGGATGTTCTGGACATGATGGAAGGAAAACTGAACTCGGAGTCCAGACATCTAGGTTCTCAACCTGCCTCTGACCAGCTGCATTATCATGAGTAAGCAGCTCCTTTTCACCTCTCTGAAGCCCAGTTTCCTATTCGAAAATGAGTAGACGTTTAAATACTTAAAAAGTTTTTATTATGAACATTTGCAAATACACATAACAGTGAAAAAAGTAGTGTGATAAGTACTCGTACATTCACCTCCTATATTTAATTTATATTTTGCTTTTCCTGTATTCGTTTTTATGTACATACACATATGTGTGTATTTGTGTATGTAGCCTTCTGTATCCTAGGGTTTCACGTCCGTGGATTCAACCAACAGTGGCTCAAAAAATATTTGAAAAAAATTCCTAGAAAGTTTCAAAACAGTAAAACTTAAATTTGCCATGTACGGAGCATAATGCTGAATCCATGTGAACAAAGTAATGTGTAGGCATATCCTGCTGTAGCCTAGATGCAAATACTACACCGTTTTATAGAAGGGACTTGAGCATCCACAGATTTTGGTATGGGGAGGGGGGTGATTTCCTGGAACCAATCCCCCATGAATACTGAGGGAAAACTACAGATATAGATAGAGATATAAATATATATAGTTAATAAAAAAATTGTTTTTGCTGAACCACTTAAAAGCAAATTACAGAAATCATGACATTTCACCCCTAAATACTTTAGTATTTATCTCCTAAAATTGAGGACATAATCCAACATAACAATAGTATAATTATATCTATGGAAATTAACAATTCCCTTAAGATTATTTAATATTCAATCTGTGTCCAAATTTCCCCCATCGTCCCTAAAATGTCCTTATAGCTCATTTTTCAAACCGGGAGTCAACCAAAGTTTATGTTAGTAGGTTCCCTTTAATCTATAACATGCTTTATTATTATATTATTATTATTAATTATTATGATTATTTTCCTGACATAGACATTCTGATCATTAATAGTGCTTCACTCTAATAATGCTTCTAGATGGAGATGATCAAGGCCAACCTTTGATTGTGCAGGGAGTCTTCTTGGGGAGGAGGAGAGAAATGAGACTTGGGGCTACACGGGACTCAATCTGGGTCTGGCGCAACCCGTCAGAAGCACTACTGGCCAGAACAGTCCCAGGTACCAGAAAGAGACTTAGACAAATTTGAGGAAGAGACTCCAATTACAAGATGCCCCTTGAGGTGTGTGTGTGACAGGGGAAGGACAGGACCCCTGCGTGCCCAGGCCAAGGGCAGTACTGGAGATGTGGCTGGGATATTGAGAAAATCACTACTATTGTAAAGAAGCATAAATAGTATGTGTGTTCTTAACATATCCAGGGGTTGTTTTCTTAAATACTACCTAGCTGGAGGTGTGCTTTATTCCATTTCTTCTTTCTCTCTCCCTTTCATTCATTCAACAATTATTTATTGAGCATCAAACATGTGCCAAACACTGTTCTAAGCACTATTCTAGCCAAAAATATCTGCTCCCATAAAACTCACATTCTAATGAGGGAGACAGACAGCAATATACATAAGTAAATATATATAAGTATAACACACACATTTTATAGTGAAAAGTAGTAAGGAGAAAAAAAAATGTGTTTTGGGGTGAAAGGAAGTATGAAGGTCAGAGTGACAAGTTACAGTTTTTGATGGTGCATTAGTAATCTACTGCTGAATAACAAAGTACCCCAAATATCTGTGGCTTAAAACAACAAATATTTATTATCTCACAGATAATTTCTTGCTCAGGAATCCAGTTTAGCTTCATCCTCTGCTGCAGAGTCTTAAGGCTTTAATCAAGGTGTTGATAGGAGCTGCAGTCATCTCAGGGCTTGAAAGAGGGAGAATCTACTTCCAGGATTACTCACGTGGTTGTGGGCAAAGATTCAGTTTATTACAGGTTGTTGGACTAAAGGCCTCAGCTTCTTACTGGCTCATGGCCAGAGGCCCCCTCAGATCCCTGTCACTTCAACCTCTGCAGGGGGCTGCTCACAAAGTGGCAGCTGACTTCCCTCAGACTGAGCAAGTGAGAGCAAGAAAGAGGAAGCAAGAAAGCCCCAGACAATTTGTAACCTGATCTTAGAAGGGACATCCCATCCTTCTTGTATTCTCTTTCTTAGATGTGAGTCACTAAGTCCAGGGGTGGGGATTATACAAGGGCACGAAGGCCAGGGAATGACATCATCGGGGGTCATCTGAGAAGCTGCCTTTCACAGATGGGATGGTCAGTGGAGGCCTCACTGAGAAAAGGGAAATTTGGATAAAGACATATAGCAAGTGAGAAAGGGAACTGTGTCTGGAGGAAGCACATTCCAGGCAGAGGGAACAGAACATGCAAAGATTTTCAGACAGAAGCAAGGCTGGTATATTCTTCATGTAAATATCATCAACCCGACCATCTCTAAGGTTCTTCCATATTTTGACCCGAAATGCACTAATCAATAAGATCTCTTTACTCAATGATCATACGCCATCTTCCACATGTCAGGCTCTGTGCAAGGACAAGAGCGTCAGAAACCTTGAGCTCAACAAATCAATGGAAAGTTTATCAGGCCTGTGTAAACTAATGCTTTGTTTTTAAGAGGATGGTTATGACTTTGACTATCCCACAACAGTTTCCTTTAAACTAAGAAGTTGTCTGGAAGCAAAGATACTCTCGATCTATCAGGGGTTATTAACCTGGAATCTGTGCATAGAATTCAGGGTCTAAGAACTCGGATGAGAAATTTTACATTTCTATTTTTACTATGCTTTAACTGAAATTTAGCATGTCCTTCCATTGCGAGTGTGGGTGTGGTAGTCAGCTTCCCAGAAGGCTCCAGAGACCACATTCCCAGTGTTCACACTTCCGTGCTGTGCCCTCCCAGGTTATACCAGAGTCAATCTGTGTGACCAGTGGGATGCAGAAGTGGTGGTATGCCACTTCTGAGATTAGGTTATAAAAGGCTGTGGCTTCTGTCTCTGGTTTTTGTTCTCTTTCTCTATCACTCACTTTGAGAGAAGCCAGCTTCTGTGACTTGATGACACATGACACGGAGCTAAGGCACCTAGTCAAGAGCCTGAGGACCTGAGACCTGCCAACAGCTGCATGAGTGAGCCTTCAGATGGTGCAGCCCCAGTTCAGAGCTTGACTGCAACCTCGTGGGAGACTCTGGGTAGAAACACCCCGAATCCCCTGCTGGATTCCCAACTCTCAGAAACCGAGTGTGATGATATTCCTTATTCTTAAGTTGCTAAGTTGCGTTACGCAGCAATAGGTAACGAATACAGTAGGTGGCAAACATAGTAGTATTAACAGCACCTGAGATTTTATCAGCAGAGATCACAGTTACTTTTATATCATATCATAGTTATGGCAGAGAGAGTCAATATATTGTCACTACTCTGAAATTACAGAGAAACATGTTTTTTTATATATTAATAAAGAAGCACATATATTACTTTATCACAACCTAAAATTTTTGATAATTGAATTCCAATATAATTTATGCACTTTATAATCTTACATATGTAGTTTAATTTTTTTACATTTAAAAACATTCTTCTGAGAAGGGGTCCATAGGCTTCGCCAGATAGCCAAAGGGCACAAAAACAGTTAAGGATCCTGAATTTGGGAGTCCTGCTTTCTCTTTGCTGATGCACACAGGGATTAAAAATACTTCCCACAGGCACGACTAAGTTCTTCACGACCAAGACAGCAGAATCTTCCAGATGCCAGGCCAACTGTCTGCCATAAGGACATGTGATGAACATGGTTGGCCAGGCTGGTCTGCTGGAGCCAGCAGGAAGAACAGCTTCTGCAGCAAGCCTGGACTCCTCCTGCACCAGGAGCTCCTCCTGCCCATGGTTTGCATCAAACATTGCTCTTCCTTTTTCATCCAGTCTCAGAAGTGCTCTTTTTCATTGGTTGCCAACACCGAAGCACGCAGAGCACAGCAGAATGCAGTAACTGTGCTGACAGCCATGCGAGAGTCAGCACAAAGCACCCATGACCTGAAGAGGCCAAGCTCATCAGAGGCAGCCCAGAGGGGTGAGCTTAATGTAGAAATCCCGCTGAAAGGGATTTCCTGTGATCCTCAGGAGTCTGTCTAGAAACTGGTCCTGGGGGCAGCCTCCCATCCCTTTGTGAATGGGTGGAAGAGGCCAGGACCTCTACTTCTGTGGTAAGAGTATGCCCTGCTCTTAGAGGTCCTAAATGATAGAGCTAAAAGAAAGCTAGAGAATGTTGGCCATCCTCTAATCTCAGTCCCATTTCAGAGATGTGGACATACAGACCAAGAAAGGTGAAATGTCTTCTCAGGATCATGAGATTCATTTGCCAAGAGGCAGGTCAAACCATTGGTGTCCTAATGAACTGTTTCATTGGCTGTTGTATTTCTAAGGCCTGGAAGGAGGCCGGGAAAATAAAAGTGTGTTGAAGGCAGGAGTGAGCACAACTCAATCTGGGTGTTCTTTTTTTTTTTTGTATTTTATTTTATTTTTTAACATTTTATTTTTTTACTTTATCCCTCCTCCTTCTTCACTCCTTCCCCTTGGTAACCACTAGTCCGTTGTCCATGTCCATGAGTCTCTGTTTGTTTGTCCTGTTCCTTTGTTGCTTTTAGGTTTATAACCCACATATGCGATATCATGTGATTTTCAACCTTTTCTGTCTTATTTCGCTTATCCCAAGGTCTATCCATGTTGTCGCAAACGGTAGTATTTCATCTCTTCTTATGGCTGAGTAATATTCCACTGTATATATGTACCACAGCTTCTTTAGCTAATCATCTATCGCAGGACATTTCGGTTGTGGGTGTCTTCTCTATTTATCAAAACTGTATACATTTTCATTCAAGGAAATAGAAAAAATGGTGGGCCTGGATGAACTTCGTTTTAATCTTTTCTTTGTAAAAACCATCTCCCTATTTCTCCTTCCTCCTTTCTTCACTCCAAAATCTAAAGAACATCCACATTTTGGCAAGATCTTAGGTCACAAAACTGCATTTTGTTGTGAATTTCCTAATCCCAGGTCAATTACTTTATTTTTAAAAGGAAGCTGTACTCCAGGTTGTTATAATATCACCTGGCCTGGGGTGAGCAGGCGGGAAAGAGGAAGCAAAAGTGCTAGGGACTCCTTATGATCTGGGATGAGTTGAGAAGGAAGAGAACCCTGCTCACTAGCCAGGGTTGAGCCTAGAGGTGTCTGAGGAAACCTTGGCTGTCAGGTTCATCTCTGTATCTCCACTGCCTACAGCAGTACCATACAGTAGGTAAATAAGAGAGACTTGTTGTCTTGCTAATTGACTGGCAGATGAGTAAAAGCACCCTACAAGCTGATCCGTGGCTTCCACAGCCATCTCTATTCTCTCCCTGCAGGTGACATGGGCCACCAAACCCTAAGGTCCTAACTAATCCAAGCTAGAACTAGATCTCAAATGTGCCATTCTGGGCTCCAGTAAGGAAAATATAAGGAGCCCAAGCAGGGTTCTGGATTGTACATGTGTGCACATATGTACCTTGCCAATATGCACCTCTCTAGTCAACTAACAGGAGCTGGTGGACATCCATCAAAGGCAGACAGCCAGACCCAAAGCTGTGGAATCATGATCCCAAATCTAAAGTTTATCTTCTCCATCTTTATTATAGACAGCAGGAACTGGGTCTTGGTCTTAAAGAGTAACATTGTGGCTTTCAACAGCTATCCCTGACCTAAGGTATTTCATTGAGGTACATTTAATTAACAATAACGAAAAACTTTAATATATAAAGTATATATAATATTCCATATTTTATGTATATATAAAAAGTATATTCTTTTAATCTAGAAATACTCTCATGAAAATCAAATAAGAAAACAATTGAACAGGAAAAAAGTATATTTTATTCTAGCTTGTTTCCTTTTTCCAGTCTTCTCCAAATATTTGGATGGATGCTAGGTTGATGAGTTCATGAATTGGACACAGTGTTTTGAATTTCTATAAATTCCTTAGATTATACCAGATAAAGGAATTTTTTTACCTTTTTGTTACATATTTGGGAGGGAAGGAAAAACAAGAAATAAATGCCTCCAATAGTTAAAGGTAATGTGATTTTAGTAATTCAGATCAACAAATATTTGTTGAGATCCTACTAATACACAAGACACTGAGCAGTGCCTTGGAGAGTCATAAGTGAACACGATAAATCCCCATAGATAAGGATCTGTGCCTTGGGATACCTATAATTATTATATACACAATAGATAAATTGTATACACAAATAGTGATAATGCATGTAGAAAGTGCAAAATGCAATAAAAGACTCCAAGCAAAATATTTTGGAGTAACAAAGAACAATTTTGGTAGAATGAGAGGGTTCAACAGTGAATGAGAAGTGAGACAGAAGAGATAGTGAGTGTAGTAATAGAGTTAGGAAGGTCAGAATAATGAAATAAATGGCAAGGGTAAAGAAAAAATTAATTTTCTCCAAATGAGGACTATGGAACTCAGATCTACCATTCAATTATTCTCTCTCTCTCTCTCTCTCTCTCGCTCTCTCTCTTCGACAGGCTCTAGAGATACAAGAGGTTGTAGAATTAAGGTTAAGTAGGGAGTGAGGAGAGCCTTAACATTGTCAAAGATCAGCTTTTACTCAGAGACCCAAGAAAATAAGGTTGAGGGGTCCTGTGACTTAATTTTTTTCTACCTCAGAATTTCTATCTTTACTTTGCCTAAGTGGTTTTTCTGTTTGTTCCTCCTTAATGAAAATGATAGATGTCAAGATGAAATAAGACAAGAGAATGTATCTGAGTACTGCATTTTTCTTTTTCAACCAGGCACATAAGTACATCCGCAAATCAAACTCAGAAGAATGGCGATGTGGAAGGTGTTGTCATCATCCTTGATCTCTTAACCCTCTTTTTTAAATGACTCTTTGACCTTCTGCAGTTTGCACTTTTTCTTGGCAATTTTTCTTCAATACTATCCTTCCTGTTTTCTCTCTAGCCATTATGTTATCTATTTACTGCTGAATATTATTTCCTCCCTATCTACTCCTTAGCTTATTTTAGCTTCTTATTCTTTCCTGATTATTGCCTTTTTTTACGAACTTCCCACATACGTCCCCTTTGGCACTTTTCCAGCCATTTTCCTTCTTAACTCCTATTTTGATCAGAGTCCATAAAAATGTTTACGTTTTATATATAGAAAACCCATTCCCAAGGGTAAGCTTGTCAGGAAGTATCTCACAGGCCCCATTCATCAAATCCCATACTGTAACCTGGCCCTAAACGCTTGCTTCTCAGTTTTGCCTTCTGATAGTAGATTCTATCTGAGGTTGTTGGAACAATGTCTTGAGAATGAAACCTAACTCTGAAGGATCCCAAGGCCAGGTCTCACAGTGAACACACAGTAAATTCCTCACTCCTTCTCCTTCTTCTGTTATGACCTAAAACACAAATGCCTCATCCTACATGCTTTCTAGGACAAGAGAGCTTGATTGCCTCTGCTGGGGCAAAATACAAAAAAAAAGACCTATTTACAGGTTGTTGCTGCCTGGTGCAGTCGATCCCACTACAAACCTGGAAGTTTCTCTTTCTGGATTCCTAAACTCTAAAAGGTTATTTTTACATTCTTTTTAGACAATAGAAATGTGATTACCTTCAAGAGGGCTCTTGTCTACAAATACAATAGATCTGTTTACAACCCCATCTTTGTGGCTATTGATGAAAGAAATACCTTTTTGGCCCTTCTCTAAATGCTGCCTAAAGATCCTTTGAGCCTCGCTTTCTATTGTTTAAAACAAAACCATAATTTTAATATTCAACAAGGCATTCTGCTATATTTTCAATGAAGCTTAAGCCTGTGGAGAAGGCCTCCAGTTGCCCTCCAAAATCCAATCTCCCCCTCTATCTGGATATACAATCAGAATAAATTCCCACTTTCCCTTGCAGTCATGGGTGGCCCTAGAACAATGTTCTCTCCAGTGAATGTGAGTCACACTGATTTGCTCGACTTCCAGGTCAGGTTCATAAAGTCCTCCCACTGTTGGCTGATGGGCAGTTGATGTTCAAGATGACTTTGGAATCCACATGTTGATGATAGCAGAGCAGCCATCAGCCTGGGTCCCTGGATGATTAAAGAGGATAAGTGCTCTCCCTACCAGAACAACCACCATGACTATTTCATGAGAAAGAAATAAACTTTTTTCTTTAAATCACTAAATTTCTGAAGCGTAACAAATAAGCAGACCATTTTTAATAACCTGAGAAGGCTTGTTCACTAAATCATGATCTTCTTAAATGCAAGGACTACATTACACCTCATTTTTTCATCAAATCTATAGTCCCTAGCACATTGCTCAGCATATAGGAAACTCTCAATAGATGTATTTCAAATGAGTGGTATTGCTTAGGAAACATTATGTGATGGGCTTGCACATGTGCTCACATGACAGCTTAGATGTGCAGAGAGCTGTGCTTCTGGATCTGGTCTTCCTCAAGATGCTTCCCCTGCTTGATGGCTAGGTATACAGAAGGAGAGAACTAAATGTTCAATCTAGTTAAACCTTTGCCTACTGCCATGTTTAAACAGCCTCATTCGGTAATATTTAGTCTTTGGAGATAATTGCTCTTATTTATACTCATTTGACTTTCTCCAAGATGGTATCTAGGATATAAGAGGAAAACACTTGAGTCAAAGGGTGTCAGATCTACCTGGTATCTTCCCAGTGATGGAAGAATCTGATCTGTGGTATGCTGTTGCTGAATTCTCTCTCAGCTTAGTGAGGGTCCTATGACCACTGCATTCAACTTCCCTCAGTTTTTGCAAAGCAGGCTTTTCTGAGTCTCTGTCGTGTCCTTCCAGAACTCGAGCCCAGATAGTCCTTCTATGAGATTTCCTCACCTTGGCCATGATGTCCCAAGGATGACCCCCTGTCTCTCTCTTTGGTATTCATACCGTTCAGGAAACAGGGAAGACCAAGAAGTGCTATCTAAATCCTTTATCTGAACACTGTCCTCCTAACTCAGTGGCACTGTCCCTTTTTGGCATGTGGTCTATTGCATAGAGGCCTCTTACAGATTCGTAACAGGAAGTAAATAAAAACCCATGTGCCTGACAGTTTTCCTCTCCACCTTTGTCTCCCTTCCTCCTACAGTCTCCTGGAGCCAAAAAGAACCTGCACATCAAATTCTTCTTCTACCCAGCAAAGAAGACTCATGGGCTAACCATCAGACAGAAAACTCGTCTCACCCTAGAGCTTATTCCTTAGTGTAGAGAAGTGTGTACTAGGTGTGGTTCTTGATGTGTTAAATGGGAGATAAAGGATTTGAGAAAGCCTTTCTCTGTCATAAATCTGATTTTCAAGTCTGTTTAGAAAACTTTCATTTTAAATAACAGATGCCAACAAATCTGAAAATGATGAAACTCAAGGAAGTGAGTCTTTTAAAAGATGTGATTGCAAATAATGTTCATGCTTCTCACATATCTTTTATAACGGGTCCCCCTAAATAATAAAATTCATCTCTGGGACCCAGATAACTTGGTCTTACCAGAGAGTCAAGCTCTGCTTGAGGCTTAGAACATCCTGAGATGTTGACTTAAAAAAATAGATGAATAAATGGTGAGAAGTCCATGATCTCATTTACCATCAAGCTCTTTATCAGCTGTAATGTTGGCATAGGTGTCTGTTGCTTAATAACTAGCTGTCTCTCTTAAGCTATAAGGAATGGGATTACTTTACAAAGAAATCACATTGGTTCTGACAGTAGATGTCCTGGAAATTAATGCAAAGCAAAGACAGGAAGCAGCTAGTTAGTTCAGTTGTCTTCCGCATCATATAGGAGCTCATTAAACTAATGACCTAAATAATTGCGTGACTTGTTTACCTTTTTTCCTTTTAAAAAGGAGATTAAGTTAAACATAATTATTCAGGTCAGACAATCTAAAGCAGACATCTTAAAGAAAGATAAGGAGATTAACGCCTTATAAAAATATTAGTGTCTATTATTCATTCTGACATTACAACAAAAGAACTTTATTTTTTTTAATTTAAAGTATATAATGTGAAATCGTCACTATAATCCAATGAAATAGTCACAATCATTGTTTAGCTTTTAAAGATGAAGAAACAGTCTTCAAGAGTCAAGTGGCCTACTCAAGCTCCACAGGGAAGAAAGCAAGAAATAAATGGAGCCAGGTCTTGAGCCCAAGTCCTCTTGAGTCTATTTTCATTTTGCTGTACACACCATCCATCCTAATGTCTAAATGTTATTGCTTCTGATTTCTAACATCTGATGCTTTTTTTGTTCTTCTTAAGACCACTGTGGCATGCTAACTGACCAAAGCCCAAACAAACAGATGGCAATGTTCTGCAGACTTTCATGATGTAGGAATTGGCTTATTAGTAACTTAAATCATGCTATAAAATAATTCCATTTCTACTCTATTACTTTAAGCCATCTTCTCTGTGATGATCAGACTTTCGGTCTAATGAAAGAAAAAATTAAATTAAGGGTCTTTTCGTTTTGTTTTTGATGATAACTTAATACGAGGGCATTGCTGGGAAGTATTTGTCACGAACATCTACTGGGTTACCTGCCTCATTTGTGTGCAGAGCAGACACCTGCCAAGGCTCCTCTTTCCAAAATCTTTGTCTGGGACAAAAGAGGGAATGGAAAATGAAGAACTTTTCTTCCCACTGAGCCCATAGGTCTGAGAAGGCAGTAACAATACATAAGCAGGCAAATGCAGCAGAAACTCGTTTATATTAACCAATGTGCCTGGGTTCTGTTTCTTTTTCTGCATAATAGTTTCTAATAGCTCTTACAATCATTAGTTGTTCCAAACTACAGACCAATTTTAAAAAGAAAAAGATGATAAAGAGGAAGGAAGAGGAAAAGATGTATTTCTGTCTGTGAACACTCCAAAAACCTTCGTAGAATGAAACACTCTTCAAACACTGAGTCTGGCTCTTCTGGTCACTTTTTTTTGCCAAGCCAAGGCAGACCATGTCCTATGCCCACCCTTTCACTTTTCCTCTTATACTGATGAACTCAGACAAAACATCCATGAGTTCCTTCGGTGTGCGTTAATGTTTAAGCAGTAATTCATTGCTTTATTAATTTAAAACAAAACTACTAGCTTTTATCGTCTTTCTTCTTTCTAGAATTGATCATTTAAAGCCACCTAAATTCGAACAGCTACATGTGAAAGTGCATTAATAAACTTGAATATTATCTGACCACTCCTTCTTCCATGCTCCTGCATCAGCTCTGAGATCCTCCCACTGATTGATATTCCTTAGCATTACACTGTGGGTACTTCCCAATTAGCATTGCTTCTTAGGTGCCTTTTGCAAAAGGTTTAAACATTTCAGTAAAGTTTATTTATTATTTTACACCTCAGCAGAGATTAGCTTCAGCAGTCACAAATCCCATTTGCATCAGAGGCCTGGCTGTTAATACCCAAAACAGGCTGAGTATTAGATAATAGGTGCAAAAGTATTTTAAAATAAAATTATAATTAGGTTTAGTTATAATACAGTTGTCAAAGTAAACATGTCAATTGGTCTCAAACCTCTCTCTGACTTCCATTTTGCAATTCCTAGTTTATGTGTTAACTATGAAGACAATTGGGTAATTATGGAGATGGAGATCAATTTTCTAAAGAGCTAGAACCAAAAACAAATTGGTTTTTAAGAGTCAAGGTCGTCAGGACCATGGGTCATTAGTGAGCAGTCACTATATGGGCCTGGGAGTCCTGGGGAGCAGGAGGGGTTGCTTGGGGAGCTGGGAGCAGAACCGTAGAGGGTATAAGAGCTATTTCACAGTTCTTTCTAGGGTCAGCCTATTTCCTATCTCCAGTCTTGGTTCCCATTATTAATTTTCTCTGCCGAAAACCAAAATGCAAAATGACCACCAACTCTGTATTGGACATGTCTATATTACTCATGAGACTATTACTATAATGATTAGGAAACTCAACTTTTCTTCTGAAAGTGTTTGACGGAAAAGCCACAGAACCTGCCTGTTAGTGAGTGAAGATAAAGATTCTTTCTTCTCCAGCAACTCAGTACCTTTTTACTTGAAGAGCTTTCAGGAATTAAAATTCAAATGAGCACAACATGTATCCTCCTCCCTCCTCCTCCCCTACCCCCCCACCCCGCCCCCAACCAGCAACCAACAGTGCCAGCACCTTTTGGACAGAGTAGTGCTTCCTAGGGCATGTCTTTTATTACCATCACAAAAAGCTGGCAGGCAACAGCTATTTGAAAATCTAAGTAAATCTAGAGAACACATAGTCATAAGTTGAAATTCATAAAGCACATTGGTGTTATTCTTGTTTCCAAAGCAGATTTTTAGGATCGAAGATTAAGAATGCAGTTTTCCTAACTCCTGGCTGTAAGAGAACCTCAATGATTAAACCCCACATTAGGAATCAGATGTGGAGAAATGGAAAAATTATCTTTCAGAATAGAGTCTTTGAGAAGGACAATAAACATGGTCATTTGGGAAGGGAAAATTTTATATGTTGTTTACAGTACTTAGGTTCGATATGGTACATTAAATTTTTATAGATGCTATTACCATTCTCTAACTATTACATTTGATAGTTGGGGAGTAGAATCATTTATAATTCAGGAATTTTAAAAGTCTGTTAGTTAGAGTGTATTAGTCAGCTTGGGCTGCTATAACAAAATAGCATAGATTGAGTGCTTACATATCCTCTGAGAAATGTATTTTCTCGCAGTATAGAGGCTGAAATTCTGAGATAAAGGTGCTAGCATGGTTGGGTTCTGGTGAGAGCTTTCCTCCTTTAACCTTCTTGCTGTATCCTCCCAGGGTGGGGATGTGGGGGAGGAGAGAGAGAGAGAGTTAGTTCTCTTGTATTTTTTTCTTATAAAGGCACTAATTCCATCAGATCAGAGCCCTGCCCTCATCACCTCAGCTAATCCTAATTACATTCCAAAGACCTCATCTCCAAACACATTGATGATTATGGCTACAACATATGAATTTTAGCGGGACACAAACATTCTGTCTATAACATAAAGCAACAGGAGACTCGAAAGTTTGATCACATGGAATAGTGAGAAAAAAATCTTAAAATGCCTATAATATTTAGAACCAAGAATTTATACCAATGTGTGCTTCCTAATTTTGTGATTCTAAAATCTGCACTTCTAGAAATTCACCTACAAATATATTCAGACTTCACACATCTAAAAATGGAAGAAAGGAGTTATATATAAGAAGCATCATCTGCTTCATCAAGTAACTTAATGTTTGGAAAAACTGAATCATCTCCAAATTGTAATTAAAATTGAGGGCAGAAAATTGAATAAATAACTCAGCAGCCCAAAATTTAAATAAAAACTGTCTCAGTTTCCTCATCTGTAATATAGGAAAAATATTTCCCCACTAGTGATGCAATATTCTTCATAATTCTCTAATTCTACCAGAATTATGAGGTTTTCCACTAGGACTGTTGGGGATAGTCACTTTTCTCAGGCCTGGGTGAAGTCTAGGGTCTGTTTCCTCTAATTCTTTCATGTGGTTCTTTCCACTGTCTTGCATAGTTCTCTCACTTGCATGCACTGATGGATGCTTAACCAAATGCTCAAGGGGAACTCTCTTCAGCCATCTGGAGTTATGTCTCTATGCAGCTTCCTTCTTTCTGGTACTCTGCTTTGTAAACTCTCGTTGTCTTGGTTTCCCTGTATTTTAAGCTCTGTCTCCTCAACTCAGCAAGACAGAATCTGCCTGGCTTCTCTCTCCCTGTGCCATGGTCTGGAAAGCATTCCCATGCAGTAGAAAAAGTTCCTAGATGATCATGAAATTCATCTCATTTGTCTTGCATCTTGGTGCTCATTGTCCTGCATTACCTCATGTCCAATGTCTTGAGCACTATTGTTTCACATATTTTTTTCAGGCTTTTTTTACTCATCTCAAGTAGGACGGTAAATCTACTTGTTTTTACTCTAGTGATTAGAATGTAAGCTCTTGTAGACTGTATTATAATCACTTTCATACAAATATTCATGATGCCAAGGTTTTTATGGAATTCGAAGATGGAAAACTTGACTTTATTATACAGACCAAAGATTGGAGAATACCAAAGACAGGGGAAGTTGATCCTCCTTCTCATCCTCTAAGCCTGTCCTATTGAGCAGCTGAGGACCATCAACAGTCTATGAATAACTGGTATTATAATTTCCTAAAAGTTCCAAATTAAAGTGTTGTGTAGTATTGTTAAGGATTATCATTCTAGTTCTAGGAGGGGACAACTGGTATTCTTTTGTGCCCCCAAAAAGACACATGGGAA
>NW_006436284.1:5081832-5091627 GCF_000325575.1 Pteropus alecto
ATATGTTCCAGATATTGCCTTCAGCACTCATGGACAAGGATTAAGTCTCATTGGCCAGCTGAATTAGACTAAGCAGCTTCTGAAATCCATTCTGTTTTAATTATCCTACTTTTAATGCAGGGACAATGTCTACCATCTTTCTTAACCAGAAAATCTTTTCAGTTTCTAGTTTTTGTTTAATGAACACTTTGCAAATTAGAGCTTCATTGTGGAAAATATTTTAAGCATATCAGATGGAACAAAGTATAGTTTCAGAATGTTATTAATCATATAGGAGTGGACTAGGTAGAACATTAAAAAATTTGCAATATGCTTATCTTCCTTCTTTTGTACTGGAGATAGTCTCTAAAACCTCTTTAAGCTGCAATCCTCAGACATTTGCTAATATAATCAATTTATGAGGAACTGAAATATAAAGAGATAAAATTTAAAAGAAATTGAGAAGTAGAAAAAACACTAGAGTTAAGGATCAGAATATCTTTTTGAGTCAAGAATCTATGCATCTAACTGTGCATCCTTAGAGGGAAAATCACTTAACCCGTTTAGGTTTCATTACTACCTCTCTATTTTTTTGGTAAAGAAATTGTCAATCCAGATTCACCTATGATGTAAGAATAAATTCAATAAACATGAAAGCACTTTTGAAGCATAAATTGCCCCAAGGATTGTAACTCTATGTAACTATATGTCATGTGTTAAAACTTTTCTGGTGATCATTATCAGTTTCTGAACATTATAGGTGAATTATCTTCAGGGAATCCTGTCTTCTGAGGTTTTTTTAATCTTTGTAAAGCCATCCTCTCCATCATTTTCCCTATGACTAGTAGAGAAATAGATCACGAAACATACTTTGCATGCAATTTTTTCACTCTCATTCTGACCAGAGTAAATTGGTTAGAAATAAAGGATGTGTAGAAAATCTTGTGGAGTTGTAATGATTGGTCTAAAGAGGGAAAAAGTGAAAACCATCAAAGTTTTGATTGCTTGCTCTTCCCCTCATTGGTGAAAAAGGGATTCTATCCTAGGATCATGGAGATGGCCAAACATGACACCCAGCAGTGGACAGATGAGATTGATGGTGGTATCTCGTCCAGGGAAAGAAGATACTGCACCACCAGAACTGCACAAGAGTTATACTGGGGAACAGAGTGAATAAGCACAGGCTGTAGGGGAAGGCTTTGTAATAACAAGAGGGTAGAGTCACTCCTCGTCTCTGCAGAAGGGTGTGATTTGCTTATCTGAATAATTCTTCTAGCTGGTAATGAACTAAAACCTACTACTCAGGGATAAGCAGGCACTGTGCCTTGTCCTTGTGAGAAGGATGGTTGTTTGGCTGCGGGACCTTACCTGAGGATGCAGTGTGAGTAGGGGGACGCAGTTAGGCCACTCAAAGCCCTCCCAGTTTTAGATGGCAAGGCAGCACATAACGATTAGACAAACACACATACCAATGTGGACAAAGAGGCTCATTTGTAACTTGCAGGCCATTACTAGAATCTCTCCATCTCCTCTTGCTATTATGTCAAACAATAAGTACTTTCAAAACTGGAGATAAAATTAGAAATGCTGGGAGCATTGTTGGGGCTGTTCTCAGCCTTGCTCTCTTGCTCAGAAAAATGTAGAAAGACCAGGGGTCCTCCATCACAGCCTGCAGCCTGTGGTTGTGCTGTCTCCAGACAAGGGTCCTTGTGACTGTTCAGTTTTATGTCTGTGATTCCCCAGGAGCTCACCTTGGGCTGGCCATTAGCTGAAATGAAGAAACAGTCAATTGGCCTTGTCAGTGGCTGTTGCTGTAACTTAGAAAAATAGAACTCCAGTGATGAAAATACAAAGTCTACAGTTAAATAAGGCATTTGCAGCTGTTTCCAGAAAAGAATTTCAGAGGACTGTATTGAGAATAGTATAATTAGAGATACATATAAAAAGAGATATATAATATGCTATATTATAATAAAATTAGTATTATGATGTGTTGGTATTTACACACTGTGAATAAATTTAAAACAATTAATTGAAAAAATTTTTCCCTGTGCACAAAAGCAGGGATATTGTCTTGTTTTTTTTGTTTGTTTGTTTTAAATTTTAAATGATGACATTTCAAATATACAGCCATGTAAGAAAATATTATCAGCAGATATTCATGTACTGACCTTCCATATTAACATGTTAATATTTTGCTTTATTTGCTTCAGAATCAATTTTATCTCTTTTTAAAAAAGAAAGCATTAAGCACAGACAGAGCACCCCATTCCCATTCTTTCCCTCTTTTCCCACAGGCAACCACTACCCTGAAGTTAGTATATTTCTTTTCATGTATGTACGTTTAAACTTTTATTATATTACATAGATATACCCACAAATTATATATACTATTGTTTCGCATGCTTTAAATATTTATCTAAATATTAAAAATTACAAGGTAAATTTCCTCTGGTAACTTGCTGTTCTTATTAAGTTTTGAGCTTTATTCATGTGGATATATGTAGATGTAGCTTGTTCATTTTAACTTTCTATAAGATTTTAGTGTATGAATAAACTAGTTTATTTATTCATTAATCTACTGTGATATTGTGATTTATAATAGAAGTATATATTTGATCTTTGTCCCCATTTCTGGTACAGAGCTCCTGAAACCCTTGGAATTTCCTAAGTGGTGGGAGCTGAAAGGTGTCTTTTGTTATGCTAATGAGGGGGCTTTTGGACCTCAACTCAAGATGGGGCCTGGTTGCCAGGAGAACCAATCTTGTAATTAGATGGTTGAAATTTGCAGCTCCACCCCACCAGACCTCTGGGGAGAAGGGGTAGAGGTTAAGTCAATCCCCCAATGACCAACAATCTATTTAATAAGCCATGCTTATGTAATGAAGCCTCCATAAAAAAACAAAAGGACGGGATTCAGAGAGCTTCTGGGTTGGCGAGCACATATAGGTGCTGGGGGAGTGACTCATTTGGAAAGGTCATCGAGTCTCTGTGCCCGCTCCTCGTATTTTGCCCTATGCGTCTCTTCCATCTGAGTATTCTTGAGTTATGGTCTTTTATATTAAACCAGGGATCTAGTAAGTAAAATGTTTCTCTGAGTTCTGTGAGCCTCTCTAGCAAATTAACCAAGCCCAAGGAAGGGGTTAATGGGAACCTCCAACCTATGGCCAGTTTGTCAGAAGCACAGGTGACAACTTGGACTTATTACTGGTGTCTGAAGTAGGAGAGGGGGCTTCTCTGTTTCCCCCACTGGGTCTCGTAGTTATTTCCGTGAGTTCCTGGAGTGTGTTGCGAATTCTTCGGCACAGTCTGCTCATGGGCATCTGCAGTGGCTCCTCCTGTGTTTCTTTCCTCAGAGCATGCAAGCTGTTATCTGCTTCTTGTCTCAGGGGACCCTGGCCTGGTTTCCTATCTAGAGTCCTGTTTCCTGGATCTACTATTTCTAAACTGCAATACTAGAGGGGCCAAACCCTCAGTCCTCACTGTGACCAAGCTGTGCTAGGTTCCACAGAGAAACACCTTGATCTCAGCCTTTGAGCTTCCGGAACTGCGAGACAAGATATTTCTGTTGTTAAGCCACTTAGTTTCTGGGGTTTTTTGTTGTTGTTGTTGTTGTTGTTTGTTTGTTGGTTTTGTTATGGCAGCCTTAAGACACTAATGCAGTCTTTATATTTTCATTACCAAATTTCGATGGAGTCCTCCACTGTCTCTCTCAACTGCTTCACACCCTCTCACTGACCAACTTGTTGGTAACTGACTTCTATGTCCACTATTCTGCTGTAACTTTCTCATCAAAGCCATCACTGACCTTGTTGCTAATTCCAGCTGGACACTCTTCACTCTTGTCTTTCCCAACTGCTTTGCAACATTTTACATTGTTTACTTCCTTCTTCCTTAAACACTGTCTTCTCTTGGCTTCCATGGCACTGCACTCCTGAATTTTCCTCCTACTTCTCTGTTTTAGTCTTATTACCCTTCAAATGTCCCCTTCTTTTACCCATTCATTCCATGGAAATGTTCCTGGGGGTTCTGTCTAGAGTCTTCTTATCATCTTGTCATGTCATAGCTTTTCCCTGAGCCTGGTTAGTGGCTAAGTCGAGAGGCTTAACCAGATTTAGGCTCCAATTTTGGCAACAATACTTCATGGAAATGTTGTATGCTTCCACTAAGAGACACATAATGTCTGGTTATCTCTCTTTTTATGATGTTAGCTACTGAGGACACAACCTAAATTCATTATTTACTTAGAGGTTTGCAAAGGGTAATATTCTGTGACTCTTTTTTGTTCATTAGCTGAAATAATTCTATAAAGAAAATTTATAGAATTCTTTTCTTTACCAGCTATTTAGTTTCCCTGAGTAACAATTAATACAGGAAAAGAAAATTAGATGCATGATTCTTTTATTTTATAGTTTTTAGAATAATAAGTTGCTTCCTTGGTACCTGAGAAGAGGACAAATGTGTTTATTATTATATTATTATTATTATTATTATTATTATTATTATTACAAATTCATAGATTTAAACATATTTAATGTGCTTTGGTCCATTTCAGATATTCTTATTGATGATAAAATTAGTCCCTCTCTTGTTAATGGGAATCCTTCAAGGTGGCTCTTGGATCCTGTTATTGTGCCCCAGAGGTCTTTGATAACTTCCTTGCATCTTGGTATGAAAAGATGTTGTTGCAGGCTCATCTTGTAGAGCTTCTGTCCTGGACTTGCATTCAGTCATTTTTCCAAAGGATCCTTACATTTTCTTTCCCAAGGATATGTTACTTTTACAAAAATTAAAGACAGTTTCTGAGAAGAATATATTCTTTTTGGCAGGGGCAAAGAGCTGGCTAGAAGAAAGGAAAATAGATGCTGAACTAATTTGCTATGCTATGTTAAGAACTAAGGGAAATGAATATTGGAATGGAGAGGAGAAATATCATTTGAATGTAAAAAGTTAGAACGATTTGCTTTTCCTTGTGCCTTGTATAATTATATACCGTTCTTTCAAATTCCCTTGTTTCAAACTGTCTTAAGATGAAGCAGAACTGCCAATTGTCCTCTTACGTTTTCCTTAATAATGGAATCTCACTTTTTTTGCTGGGCTCATAGCCTCTTGGAATAAGGTTTTAACAGCTAGGCGTGGTGAGGAGACTAACTTTTGACCAGATAAAGCAGAAATGAAGAGTGTAATTCTTGGAAGTTCTCTTAAAGGGAGAAAGTGAACTCTTTGTTCTCTTTTGCACTGGCTGGAATGCAGACATAGTGGCTGGAGCTTAAGTAGCCATCTCAGCCCATGAGGTGATACCATGTTAAAGATGGCAGAGCAACAAAATAGAAGAATCTTGGTTTCCTGACACTGTAGAACAGAGATCAGTAAACTTTTTCTGTGAGGGGCCACATGGTAAATATTACCAGCTTTGCAGGTTATATGGTCTCTGTCACAACTAGTCAATAATGCCATGTTAGAGTAGAAATAGCCATAGATAATATATAATGAATGAGTTCTAATATATGTTCCAATAAAGCCTTATTTTTGGACACTGAAACTGAATCTCTTATAATTTTCATTTTCATATGTCACAAAATAATACACTTCTTTGGATATATTTTCAACCATTAAAAATTATAAAAACAATTCTTAGATTGCAGGCTGACAAAAATAGGCAGCAGGCCAGCTTTGGTGGAGGGCATGTTTTGCCAACCCCTGCTATAACACCATGTAGTCCCATGGTATTATAGCTTATCTTTAGGCTTTGTGGACAGGAGAGAGACACTTCTATGTTGTTTCTGCAAGATGAAGTTTGCTGGGACTCGGCAGAACTAAATCCTGATAATAAGTAGATGGTGCAGCCCCTTGGGTACTCCACCTGCACGTGACCCATAGCAGTCCTGTACCAGCTCTGGGGAGGCTCCCTTCTCAGGACATCCATTGGCATTGCACCTTTGCTTGGCTCACTCCTCCTTCCCGTCTCATTTCCCATACATCTTACTGTTCTCCCCTGGGGAGCACTTTCTTTATAATCATTTGTGTAGGGACCTGTGTCGGGGTCTGCTTCTGGAAACTCCAATATTAGTTGGTACTAATTGTCATTGCTCAAGGAATTCCTTTTTCAGGCTTTAAAGGGACAGAAGTAGCAGGCTGCTCTTTATATAAATAAACCCCAGTATTGTAGGCATAGCTCTTTCACAGTGTAGCATGACGGTTGAGAGCAGGGGCTCTGGAATAAGCCTGCTTGCACTGAAATCCAGAATACTTTTTCTGAGCCTCAAGAGTCCTCGTCTGTAAAATAGACCTATTAATACATACTGTTTAACAGATAATAAATATTCTATAAAAGTTAGTTTTTACTAATGTTAACATTAATATGTTGTCCAAGGCACTTGATCACAATCACTGCTACTTGGGAATCTCAACACAGTATTTTCTCTATAAATAATAGAAAAACAAGTGCTATCTGCTGCTCTGTGGGAAGCTGAAGAACTAATTAATGAGATTTTCTTTGTAGGTAATATTTGAAGATCAGGACTTCTAATTACAGTACAAATATAAAGTCAGGGACACGTGACTCTAAGAATTGTTTTTATATTTTTTAATGGTTGAAAACATATTCAAAGAAGTGTACTATTTTGTGACATATGAAAATGACATCTAAAACTTTTGCAATAAGTTACGCAAATGGTTGTGCTCTGAAATCAGACCTACCTGGGCCATAATCCTGAATCGGCCACTCATTGTTTTACTGAACACATTATTAATAATTTAAACAACAGGGTTGCCAGTACTTATCTCTTGAGGTTGTTGCACAGATTCAACAAAACTACGCCCATAAAGCATTTAGCTACTCCCTATCAAGAACTTCACGTGTTCCAGGCACTGTGCTGTTATCCACAACCTGATTTCACAGGTGGGAAGTAGAGAGATTCCAAACATCTCTTGGGTAACTTTGGCCTGATGACCAATTCAGCAATGGTGCCAATTCCAAGAAGACTTTTTAGAGATAATCACTTGTTTTTCTTCCTTGGCCACTGAATTCAACCTTCTTGGGTCAGTTTGCTTGACACTAACTCCCATCACAACAACGAAAAGCCAAGGAAAACGAGTGGCTCCCTTGCTGCTCAAGGTGGGGAAAGCCCCAGTCCTGAGACACACTCTGCTGAGCGTGGTCCCGGCAACTCTCCATTTTCACTTCAGCGCCGGCCACTCACTGCTTCGTAGGTGTCACTGCATGGCCAAATTTGAAGTTGCTAGCGTTTTGTGCATTTCTCCTGGTGGAGACTGTACTTAAACCAGCACAGGGCCCCTGCGCAGAGCAGGCGGGCTGTCAGAACTCAACAGGAAAACAAGTCTCTTCTGTATGGCCATGAAATCCTTACCAAGGAGGCTTTTTGCTCTGCTTGGGGATGGAAGAGAAAGGAAAAAGAAAATACCACCCATTCAGAGGGATTTACTCAATATTTGCAGCCTGCCTGACACCGACTTGGTCTGACCGAATAAGAACTCTCCTTATTTAAGTATTTAATAAAAGATCAATAGTGGGATTGTATTTCCACGAGCTAGAGAGTTCTAATTTAGTGGCAGAGATTTTTTTTTTAATTCAAACTTTTTTTTTTTTTTTTTTTTTGCCTCATTCAGCAATTGCTATCAGATGCTGAATATCTGTGGTCACACACTCAGCTTCCTGTTTATAAACGCTCTCTGTTTTCAGTGAGTCAGCGGTTTCTTGTTCTGTAGAGAGGTTTAACTGGTCGTGTCGGGCCAAGGAGGTTGAAAGAGCTTTGTGAATGGCCCAGTGTGAGCAGGCCGCGGTGCATCAGATCCACAGGTTTGTGTGAACAGGTACTTATACTGTGTGTGGCTGTACACAAGCTAAAATAATTCCGCTCAGTAGTTTGATGGATTCTCACCTGGTTCTGAGCTGAACTATCGTCAAAGATAAGCAAAGCTAGGCACTAGTTAAGGTGATAAGGACAGCTTTTAATTTAAGAACTACTAGAATATGGAAAAAAGTCCAGTGTGAACTGAACTCAACTTTGATATGTACAGAGCTGATTGGATGTTTTAATAGGAAAATGAGGGGGCAGGGAGTGAGCGCGTTGGGGACTCAGTAGAATCAGGGAGGTAAAAAATTACAAAGGGTCGGTCAGCGTAAATGCGATTAGGCGGGCTGTGGCCATTAGCTGGCAATTATCAAAGATCAGATTCTGTCTTCTCACAGAGGCTGGGAGACAGAGGCCCTATGTGTTCTGATGATTACATTTCAAAAAATGGCTTTCAGGTCCTTGAGAAAGACACTCCTGAGTCGTAGGAGATACATGTACACCTCAAAGGGACAGAGGAAAGATTCACTGTTGCCATCCCTTTTTTAGTGAAAGATCTAAAAAAAGGTGGTCAGGGGACTATCTTCAGATACTGGCTGCAACAAATGATTAATTTTTTTGACAGCCTTGAGTTTTCTCAAGCAGGTAGGGGGTCTAGTGTCATCCTAGGGATGAGTTTTCAAGCTGATAGAAATTATGTTAGTGTCTGTTTAAGTTTTTAGAGGCTAAGGGTGAAGCCTAGCTGAGAAGAGGGCTAAGAGGCTTCCGCCTAGAGTTTGACCAAGGAGAGGATCTTTGACACTGTAGAGCAGGTCAAGGTCTGTCACTCACTTCCTCTGTGCCACCACTGCTCCACCTGATCATCAGGTCATCCTCAGCGGCCTCCTAACTATTAGCTGGGTTGGAACTTCAGATACCTAATCTCCTAAAAGAGAATCTGAGTTCCAGACTCTGACCTCTTCTCCTCCTGCTCCAGCCCCACCCGGCCCAAGCAAGCTTCTCTGTTAGCCTGGACATGGCTTTTATTTCTCTCCCTTTACCTCTACCTTGTAAGACAGCTGCCCGCCTGCTTCGGACTTCTGTTTATTATCCATCTCTTCCCTGGAAAAGCCTTCCTTGATCTCTGAGAGCAGGTCTGGCATTCCACACACCATGCTCTTCCCCACTGTAACGTTTATCACACCGTTTTTTGGTCCCTATGTAGGCATCAGTTTCTCCCATGAAAGTGTAAGCCATAGGAGGGCGGGGACTGAGTTTGATTCATCCTTATACCCCCAGCACTTAGAGACAGTAGGTGCTTCTTAAGTGCTTGCTGAGCAAGTGAAGGGATAGTACCTGTCCTTCAATGCTTCTTCGCAGGATTATGTTAATGGGGTTTGCATCTCAGCTTCACTATTTACTTGATGTGGGACCTTGGGCAAGTTATTTACCCTCTCTGCGCCTAAAACTTCTCATCTATAAAGTGGGTCAATGAGAACACTCACCTTACAGGGTTGTCGTGAAGATCAGATGAGTGTTATGAGTACAGCGCTCAGAACAGAGCCCGGCTCATGGCATGCTCAGCAAGTACTGTTATTACTATTGCTTGTTCAAGGATGCAATTAGATACTCTCTGCTTGCCATTTATTGAATGACTGAATGAGTGAATAAATAAATGTCCAGATCTTAGAGGTCCCCTTGTCCTTGTTTCTTTTCTCCTCTGGGCAACCTTTTAGCATTTGCTTTTACTGCTTTTGTTTTCTAACTCAGAGGAATGAGTTCTCCTCCTGAGTCCTCCTGGCTGGTGTTCTAACTTGAAACAGACTCTGCATGGAGTGATGGAAAGTGAAGTGCTGGTATCTGGTCGGGACTCTGCCCTGAGTCACAGAGGCTCCCTTCTCTATTTTCAAATCTCTGTTTCTTCTAGAATCGTCTGAATTCAGGTCTGCCTTTCTCCGCTATCACTCACTCTTCGACCCATTCCAATCTGAAGTCACATTCTCTCTCTCTCTCTCTCTCTCTC
>NW_006436284.1:5091649-5108811 GCF_000325575.1 Pteropus alecto
TCTCTCTCTCTCTCTCGGATCACTAATGGCTTCGTGTCACTCAGACCCAGGACATTTCAGTCCACAGCTTCTCATCCTCACAGGAGCATCAGAGGTGTTGGCCACACCTGTCCTCTCAGGGCATCTTCCTTCCTTGGCTTCCATGACCCAACTTTCTCCTGGTTTTCCTCCTAGCTCTTCTCTATCTCCAACCCATCACCTACTGACTTCGCCTTCTAGATACATATATTTTTTTTTATTTGCCCATCTTTTTCCATCATTACCATAACCCCAAAGGAAAAGACATCATATCTCATCTTGATTATTTCACGTTTCATCTTGAGTAAAGCCTCTAAATTGATTTGCCCATTCCGCTTTCTCCAATCCATCCTCCATGTTTTACCAAAGTGACTTAGAATGCATGGAATGTACCCTGATTTTGCTACCACCACCCCTTCTTCTCTTCTCCACTCTATCTTTCATTGGATGGCTACTTTGGATGGTCCGCCAGTTCATACAATGGTCTGAGTCCTGCCCACCTTTTCTGCAGGGTGCCCCAGCTCTCTGGGCTCCAGCTAACGGAGGCCTTGTTTCATTCTGCATTTGGACCATGCTCCCTCCCACCACAGTGTGAGTCTTCTCTGACCACTGGACAAGGTCAAATCCCTATTACAGACTCTCATAACACCATGTACCACTACTCAGTACCTTTATATCTATTTAGTAATTAATTAATTAATTAATTAATTAATTGATGTCTACTTTCCCTTTGGATAGTAAACTTCCCGGAGCAGAGACCTTTTATGTTTGATGACCACTTAGCAGTATCTGGCTAATGGTAGAAGCTCCATGAATATCGATGGGTGAATGTGTAGCTAGATATTCTTTTAAGATAATAATTAAATTTATCTTCAACATATGTTTTCCTATTGACCCACTGAGTCAAAAAGAGTGGATACAGCTTTAGAACATGGTTCTGGGTATTATTGCTGAATAACAGTTCATCCCAAACTTAATGGCATAAAGTGATAACAATTTTGTTATGCTCATGGGTCCTGTTACGGGCCGAACTGTGTCGTCCTCAAAGTTTACACGTTGCAGTCTTAACTCTTCGTATCTCAGGATGTGACCATATTTGGACATGGGGTTTTTACAGAGCTAATTAAGTTAAAATAAAGTCACTAGGGTGGGCCCTAATCTAAAAGGCCTGGTGTTCTTATTAGAAGCGGAAATTTTGAACACAAACAAATGCAGAGTAACAACTCAGGGTGAAGACAGCCATCTGCAAGCCAAGGAGAAAGGTCTAGAATAGATCCTTCCCTCACAGCCCTCAGAAGAAACCAATCCTGCCGACACCGTGATCTCTAACCCCCAGAACAGTGAGAAAATAATTTCCTGTTCTTAGGCTGCATGGTCTGTGGTACTTTGTTGTGGCAGCTCTAGTAGACTAATACTGTTGGGGAGAACTGAAGACCAGACCACCTACAAACTGACATTACCTGTGCTTGGCTTCTGGCCTCAGGGTTGTCAGATTTCTCATGTAACAGCTCAGAACTTCAAGCACCTGTGTGCTCCAGAAATCAAGGCAGAATTTGCATCACCTACTATGACTTGCTTTGAGAAGTTATCCAGTGTCACCTCCACCAGACCTTATTATTATCGAAGCACATGACTAACTCACCTGGAATCAAAAGGAAGAGAGTTAGACTCTACCTCTTGATGAGGATGTAAGAAGATCACATGGGAGGTGAGTGCGAGAAATGAGAGATGTTGTTGTGGACGTTTTGGAAAATACAATCTGCACTACCCAGAACCTAAAGAGAGGAGCGTGAAGCATAGAATAATAGGTTGAAAGAGACTAGACGAAGAGCCAGATCTTTACCTTTCTGGAGGAGAAGCTTCCCAGTGAGGGGAGGAGTGGTAGAGAGTGGGCTATGCGTGTGGCTTCCTGAGAAAGGTGGTGAGAACCCTCTTCTTTCCTGAGGTAAATCCCTGGCAGTGAAAGTGAGGGAAAGAAACCCAGGACAGGAGGATGCCAGGGGACTTGGGCCTTGCTGCCCAGATGTAGTTTAGGAGATGCTGGTCCCCTGGAGAAGCTCATACCACCACGGTGCGTGAGTGATAGAACAAGAGAATCTGAATGAGCTGTCCAAGGACATGGGCCAAGGGCAGCCACAGGAACTATACCACCACAGTGCGTGAGTGATAGAACAAGAGAATCTGAATGAGCTGTCCAAGGACATGGGCCAAGGGCAGCCACAGGAACTCCCACCAACCCCACGTGGCTGCGGAAAGCACCCACAGCTTCCCAGGATGTGTCTCCTGGGCTCTTCCCCTGATAGAACCAAGGATCTCTGCAAAGGAGGCCAGCTCTCTGACAATTCTGAGTTTGCGGTGCCCTAACTGTGGTTTTGCAGGAATGACACTACTCTGAGGTTTGCTTTATTATTTTTAAATTAGTATCTGATTTATTAAGGTTATAAATGTTAAAACTTGATTTTACCTTTAGCTTTCAAGGTGGTTAATGGACAAAGTTTGCTAGTCTTGCAAATATTATTTGGGCACATACTTTTTAGGAGATATTTGCTAAATATTTGATTCCATGTGCAAACTTAAACACATTCAAATACTTCTAATGACATTTACATTTTAATATGTTTATTTCCACTTAAGGGGCTCTCCACTTTATTTCCACTTTAATCTTCTAACTTCCCAAGAGAAAGTTATTACTGTTGTAAAAATTATTTAAATTTAGGTATAGTGAACCTAAATTGTCTTAATTATTCTAGTACTATATAAAACTGTATGATTTTTGCCTAAAAATAACAAGTTAAAATCAATTATTCAATTATACATTTCAGATTAAAGTTATAAGGCTGGCCTTTTATTCTAATAGGTCCAGTTCTCTTAAATAGTTTAAGATGCATAAAATATTTTCATGCATCTTAATATAAAATATCAATTATTGCTTGAAGTCTTTAAAAATTTTTATGTGTAATTCCAAATCTTCCCAGTTTCACTAAGGGAACTGCTAGAGTGCCCTACACACTATTTAGATGTACCTTCTCTGCGTGCTTGTGGTTGCATTAGACCAAACCAGGGCCCAGATGGCCAGGACCCAGATGATCTGACCAGTGGCATGAGATGCTGGAGGGATGTATTTAACCCTATTTGTAGTTGCTACATAATGGACATCGTAAATTTAAGGAGATGACATCTACCCCCTAAGTTCAAGTTTTAAATTTTCTAATTCTTATGTCTGCTCAAGAGATTGAAATTTACACTGTTTTTCACTTGATTAAGGTCCCTGGAAAAATACATCTATGTATCTTAAGAAGCAAAGAAATGCAAAATCTAGAGAGGAACTTGCATTATTTCATATCTGTAAGTTCTCTCGCCCTAAGATTATAAAAATACTCTCAGGTTGAATTTGGCAGAGCCATCACAGCTTCTCTGACGGGTCTGTAAGTCCTTGCAAGACTGTTCAGCTGACACACTTGGAGGTTAGGTTTCTTTCTGTTCATTCAGGTCTCTACTGAGGACTGCTAGGGACCAAACAGCTCTTACCCAGAGCCTCTGCTAGGCTGCCCTGTCCAGGAGCCTTTTTGTGAATTAATTTAAGACACCTCTTCTTCCATGCTGAAGCCACTCCACAAAGGGCTATAACTTTGAAGTGAGCAGAAGAAAAGAATTTCAGCCTCACTTGTCCCTGGATCCTGGCACCTCATGACAATCAAATGGCATATTGTTCATGGCAGCACTGCCCTGACCCTCTGATTCCAGAATTGAAGACAAGATCCCTAGGAACTTGGCCACACCTAAATAGAAAGGCAAGAGAAAAGTGTGAGGGACAATCTTGAGTTAATTGTTTACCCAAACAAGACTGAGAGAATCCAGAACTGCCAAGTTACCTGGACTGAGTGAGAATAAGACTTCTACAGAGCAGAAGTCTGAGCTCAAAAGCCAGGTTCAATTACAGGGAAATGAAGTTATCTTTGCATGCCTACCACAAAAGAAGACATCTAGGTCACATTCCTCATTCTTTCTGGGCCTCAGTTTCCATAACCGTGAAGTGCTTCTCAAATACTGTGCACATGATCACCTGGGAATCTTGTTGAGATGCAGATTCTTTTCCAGGGGGCAGAGAGAGGAGGGCGGCTGTGAGCTGGTTGGGGGGCAGGGATGGGTCATAGTCTGGGATTCTGCATTTCTGACAAACTCCCAGTTGTTGCTAAGGCAGCCAGCCCTTGGCCTGCACTTTGAGTAGCAAAGGAATGGAGACAATGCTAAAGCCTGTTATTTTATGGTTACAAATTATCTGGGAAGAACAATCATCTAATTGTCTTATATGCTGAGGACCAGCCCTACAAAGCTAGAGATGGCTTTTTAGTTAAGCACCACATCCAAGAGTGGCAAAGCAAAAATATCTACATAGCTTTGAGGAATAATCCGCCTTTCCCTCCCATCCTCCCCATCCCTAATCCTACCTTTTTTTCCCTTATCATTTTATAATATCTCTGTCAAAGAGAAAAAAAATAAATAACAGTGCTGCCAGAACCAAAGCTGAATGCATGAAAAAACCTTAAGAAATATATTTTTAAAAGGGGAAAAATATGTTTTTTGATAAACTTTAAATGAGCGATTATGGAAGATGGAGGTGGGGACTAATAAGTATTTTAGAGAAAACTGAGCAGATGATGAAATATCTTAATGACACATGACATTAAGCATTGAGACCACATATCCTGTTGACCAATTCAGAAAATATGTTTTGATCCAAAATAGTTGAAATAAAGATTGTCTCAGAAAATACACAGTAAAAGGTCACTGCAATGTTAGTTTAATAGAAGCTGTCATTCCACTTCCCCAGGGGGAAGACAGAGAGGGGAGGACTATATACCCTGTACTGTATGCATGCACATGTATTCACGCATAAACCTACACACACGTATGCACACACACATATAGATGCACACTATATACCACACACACACCTTCATTTCCTTCTTGACAAAATTAAGTCTGTCTTTAGTTCCCTTCCTCCTGACTACCCCAAATGACCCTGTGTGTCCCAGCCTTCCTTCCCACACTTTGGTTGGTGTTCCCTGATCTCAGAGGCCCACATTGCAGAGGTCAGCAGTCCTTAGTCTTTTGATGTTGTTCTTCAGTTATTTTTCTTTGATTCTTCCTAAAGTAAAAGGAGTGGTTCTTGTAATCCTGTGATTTACAATAAGAAATGTCTCTTTAGTCTTAGTCCCCTTTCTGGAGCAGAGCTCCTAAAACCCTTGGGATTTTCTGTGATGAGAGTGATAATGGTGCCTTTGGTTATGTTAATGAGCTGACATTTGGAGAGCACCTCAGGAGCAGGGTGCTGGTCACCAGAGAAGCCAACTGTGTGATTGGAAGGTTAGAACTTTCAGTCTCACCTCCCTGACCTCCAGTTCACTTGTCCGTGGCCAATGATTTAATCTACAGTGCCTCTGTAATGAAGGCACCATAAAAACCCCTAACAGGAGAGGGTTCAGAGAGTCTCTGGGGGTGGGTATATAAAGAGAGGTTTGGGGAGAGTGGAAGTCTTAAAAGACGTGAAACACAACCCCCCTCCCCCCTCGCCCCATCAGAACTAGGTGCAGAATTCTTTTTAGTTCTTTCAGTTTCTGGTTTTCCCTTCAGTGTTTTGCAATCTAGCCTAACCTCAAGAATTTCCTTGCGGCACTAATGAGAAGAAACAGTATCAATCTTGGATTTGAAAACACCTATCTCTAAATCAGAGGAGTGGGTTTTAGAAGTCATTTATATTTAGAAAACTAGCCCTTCCTTCCTTCTTGACTGCCTGCCTTCCTCCCTTCCTTCCTTCCTTCCTTCCTTCCTTCCTTCCTTCCTTCCTTCCTTCCTTCCTTCCTTCTTGCCTTCCTTCCTTCCTTCCTCTCTCCCTCCCTTCCTTCCTTTTCTTTCTTTCCTGCTGTCCCCACAGGGACAAAGGTATATATGAGACTTTATTAGACATGCAAAGACATATTTCCTTTACTGAATTATTAACTACTTGAAGGCGTATTTAAGATGTGAATACAAATGCCTCGAGTTTAGATAGGTTAAGAGAAATTTTAACAAAAGGCTAAGAGATTTTAGAGAAGAGAGAGATACCAGATAGTTGGGGACAATCCAGATTAGGGAGAATCTGGAAAGACTCAAATCCTACGAAGGGGATTTAAATGCTTGACCCAATCAGTGCCAACAGGCCATCATTTGACATTCTTAGAATGTCACAGAAAATACACAGCAAAGGTCACTGCAATGTTAGTTTAATAGAAGTTTCTTAGGAAAAGGGCCTAAGTAAGGCAGATAGCCCTGAACTCAGGGAATGCTATTTATTGCCTGGAGAATAGTAAACAGTTCACTTTGGCTGAAGTAAGGTATATGTGAAGGTGATGTAGATGGGAATGGATATAGCATTCAGAGCACCTCGATGCCAGACCAGGACATTTGATGTGATGGCTTTTCATGGAAGTGACACAACCCATCTGGCTTTGGGAAGACTAATTTGGCACTGACTTGTAGGATGTACTTGGTGGAAACTGGTGGAAGGAATACCAGTGAGAAAACTAAATGGGAATGACAGAGGCTGGATTGAGATGATGGCAGTGGAAATGGACAGGAGGTAAAGTATTGGCAAGGTAGACAGAATCTGGGACTAAGTGGATGAGGAGAGACGATAAACACTGACTGCAAGGTAGCAAGCCTGGGCAGGGTTTGTGCACCACCGAGCAGGCTGGGCATTACCCAATTCTGGAGCCACCGTTCACACAGCCACCATTCTAATGGCACCCACCTTCAGCCACTAGACAGCACAGAGACGTTAAATCTGGGTCCTGGGAGGATGGCAGTGCCGGAAATGGAAACCGGAGCCGACAAGAAGAGGAACCAGCACTGGGGGAAGTGTGTATGGACAGGAGCAATTATTAACAAAGGAAAAAAAGATAATGAGTTAACTTTTGATAAATTAGAAGATGTTGATGACTACGAGAAGGAAAATAGAGTCTATGTTAAAAGCTAGAAGGGACTCCCTGATGTGAAGGATGCTCCATGTCTGGCTCAGGCTCCCATCTCCCTCTCCTCTCCTGCCCCTGCCACCCACACACCTGTGGGTACAATATTCAATCATGAGCACAGGTGACAAAAGTGGGTAAAGCTCAGATACCCTAGAGCTACAGTGGGTGAGAAAAACGGAGATGATGTGTGTACGCAGAGCCTAGGAAGAGGAGGGCAATACTGATGGCAATGTGGGCAGCAAAAAGAAACAGTCCTGTTCACATGTTGGAGAGAAAGAAGCTCCTGGGTTCAGAGACCCTTTGTCCCCAAAAGGTGACAACTGTACCATAGTAAAATGTCAAGATATATCAGAATCCTAATATATTTTCTTGGAAGTGGTGCACACAGGAGTGGGGTGAGGAGGAGGCGTGGGTGAATAGGTTTCAGCTGGAGACTGTTCGCCCTGAAATTCAGACATGACTAGACATATCCGGGAGTTGCGGACAGGATCACAGAGACCACGTGGTATATCTTCTTCCCTCTTCCCTTTGCATGAGGGACAAGCACACTTGGGAGTGTGACTCATGTTATTTGGCTTAACAACAATATATCAGGGTCAAGGGTAGATGAGAAACTATTTTGAGCACAGCAAAGTTTTTACCACCCAGGTCATCCAGTTAGACTGAAGTCCTATGAACTCAGTCCTGTGTCCTATGGAAAAAAGCCCCAGGGCTCAGATGCTTTTAGCATCATGTGAGCAGCATTAGCTAGTCCTGGGCAGCACCATCCTCACTCCTACAGGTAGCACAGTGCAGGCAGGATCATGGAGCATTGTTTTAGCATTTATTAAATGTTTGATACGGAATATGTGTACACAGATCCTAGCCCATGGAGAGAGCAAATTAAACATTGTCTTTGATTATCATTATTTTTTCAGTCATCACAACGACCCCATGAGGTGGATACTATTTTTCTCATTTTACAGATAACAGCAAGAGATTAGGCAATGCTCCCACATGATACAGCTGGTGTGTGGCAGATGCTAATCTCTGTGCACTTATCAATCAAATGGAACTTCATGGAACTAATAGCAGCCTGAACAGTGAACCTTGTTCATTAACAGCATCAAATACTAGTGATACTATCATGAAGAAGTAACTTGATAGAGATAGAAGTACTAATGTCTAGAGAAGAAGGAAAACAAAAATGACATGAGGGAGACGAAAGATGAGCTCCAAACACATTATGATGTCCTCCCCGGGGGCTTCTAGAACTAGTGAGGGAGGAAACTAGTGGAACTTGGGCGTCATACCTTGTTTTAGTTAGGCTTAGATTTAGCTGAGAGAACAAAAACTCTAAAATAGCAATGGCTTAAACCAGTCCAGCAAGTGAGTGGTACAAAGTCGATGGGGCAGCTTCATGGTCATCAGGGACCCAGGCTCCTTCTGTCTTCTTGATCTTCCATCTTTGGCACAGCTTCCGTCTCATAGCAACAGAGATGGATGCGTGAGTTTCAGTTGTGCATCTGCCAGTAAGAAGACAACGAGGAAAAGATAAGTGTCGTCCCTTTGACAACACTTCCCAAAGCTTGCACACACCACTTCTCACATCGCATGGGCTGAAATTTAGTTACAGGGCTTCAAGCAAGGCTGTGAAATGTTGTCTTTATTTGAGTGGCCACAGACAAAAATCCAGGGGGAATGGAAAAAAGGAGAAAGTGAATAATGGGGGAAATAGCTGTGCTGCCATACAACCTGAACAAGGACCTCATCCTCCCTACGTGCAAGGCTGATACTTCTGTCTTCTGGTCTGCTCTAAGAAAGTGACTTTGGGCTTCTCTGTTAGAAGCAAAGTTCATCAGCAGGAGACCAATAGTGGGATGAGTCTTAAAAGGGTAAGCAAGAAGAATTATGCTGGCCTCAAGAAATTTGTTTGTATTGCTTAAATGTTCTTCTTATTTTCAATCTTTATAAAATTAAAAAATCGGTTCTTCAGTTAAAGGACCAAAATGAAATGGCATACTATATGTTATAGTAAATTATATGGAAACTAGTCTCATATCCTTGATCTTACTTTTGCTTGCATCTTCTCGTTTTTCAAAGAAACTCTGAGGAATGGGTTGTGTAACTTTACACGACTCATTTACTTGTTAAAGAACTGAATCATCATTGTTAAACCAGGAAAGTCTTGTAATATACAGTATTTAAAGGAAGGTGAACATATTACACAAATACTCAAAAAATGGGCATGAAACTTTTCTATTGGGAAGGTGAAAGTGGGAGTAGACATTTTGAAGATCTTTAGAGATTCGAGTCAATATTCAAATAAACATTTGTTTGCCATGGTCTCTTTCCTCTCCAAGTGATAGTCCTTCATCTCTAATTCTAGGTTCCAACTATCTTAAAATATTTTGCCCCAGATGAGTGTGCCATTTGTTCTGCTCTGAGTCAAATGATACAGGATGTTGTTTATTCTCCTCTAAATGTTAGGGGCTAGAGAAGGAGTTGACATTCACAAAGCGAACAACTTCCCTTGAGTGATTCCTCCTTTCAGACGCGTGCCTTATACCTCTCCCTCCTACTGCTGTCGCCTACCACCCTCCTGGGTTCACTCCCTGGTTTCTCTGAGATCTGCAGCAACCCACCTCATCGTCCTTTCAGCACCGGCTTGTGCCTTCATCTTTGGTGATGTCAGCGACCACGTCGACAACCCATTCTTCACCTTGCCTTTCAGTTCCTGACCTCCTCAGATACAGTGGCCATCACCTCCTCTCCACTTAACCCACCTGATCCCACCCACACACTCTGACTCTGATCATCACTTGGAACTTTTCCACCTCTGAAATCTTAACCCACTAGCTCACCCTTGGACTGAACTTCTTATACATTCAGCTGTTTCTTCTCTTCACTGCTGCCACACTTGATCTTCAGCCTCGCACAGATCACTAGTCCTTTGATTTCTTTGATGTTCTTCCAGTCTGTTAGCACCTTCTTGGCCTCATTTTCTTTAAAAAAAAATATTTATTTAAATTAGTTTCAAGTATACAGTACATTGGTTAGACATCTATATAGTTCATAAAACAATCCCCCAATTGCTCCCTCCTTCCCCCGGCCCTCCACCTAGCCGTCATATTAACGCTAACTGTATCCCTCTGCCATGCTCCCCATCCCCGTGACCAACTATCAACTACTAATTTGTACTTCTTTAACCCTTCACCCATTCTCCCAGGCCCCCAACCCCCTCCCTTCTGTCTGTCACCAAATTGTCCACTATATTTGTGAGTCTGTTTTTGATTAGTTTGTTTTTTTTGTTCCTTAGATTCCGCATATAAGTGAAATCATATGATATTTATCTTTCTCTGACTTATTTCACTCAGCATAATAACCTCTAGGTCCATCCATGTCATTGCAAATGGTAAAATTTCATCTTTTTAATGGCTGAGTAATATTCCTTTGTATATATGAACCATAACTTCTTTATCAAAACCTATATAATTTTATTAACTAGTTTATTGTTTGGGTTTTCTTTGGATAAATACCTAGAAGTGCAATTGCTGGGTCAAAAGGTATATCCATTTTTAATTTTTTGAGAAACATCCATACTGTTTCCCATAGCAGCTGTACTAATTTACAATCCCACCAACACTATTTGAGGGTTCCCTTTTCTCTGCATCCTCACCAACGCTTGTTGTTTTTTGATTTATTGATGATAGCCATTCTGACAGGTATGAGGTGATATCTCATTGTGGTTTTAATTTGCATTTCTCTGATGCTTAGTGACCTGGCCTCATTCTTAAACTACCTAGCCTAAATCATCCAACACCTTCTTACCTATGCTCTAAAGCCCTCAAAACCTTGTCATTCCACTGCCCCATTTGAAAAATCTGAACTAAGTTTCAATCCTGCAGTACTTTCTCCTCCCGTGTGAGATAAGATAGGAAGAGAGTAGAAGGGGTATAGATGGGTAAAAGGAACTACTCAGGATGACCAGTTCGAAGATTATAGAATTCGTCCCTCTGAAGTACTGTTTGCTACCACTATTAGATGTTAGCATAGGAATAGAATGAATACAAGGGAAGATCCAGGAAGACTGTAGAGGCCTCCCTTGGGCAGTTCAAGAGGAATGTAATGAAGGCACTATTTTCCAAAGTGTGGGCAGACTACAGGGAAATCATAAATGACAGTGCAGTGCCTGGGGCTAGTTACAGAGGTGGAGCTCTTATCATCCTTTGGCCTGAAGGGACGAGGGGGGACGAGGGGGAACGGGGTGGGAAATCTTTCCCTTGACCTCACTCTCCTCTCTCCCTCTTTCTTTGCTCAGACTCTACATCAGCTGAGCACTGAGGAAGCCAGAGGTTGAGGGAGCCTCTTGGTATAGCCTGTATAGGTCAGCCTCCCTGGGCACGAGCAGGGAGAATGGAGAAGTGAGGAGAGCGCATGTTAACCAACACGTCCCCACTTCTGTGAAGCTCCCCATAGTCACTACAATCTCCTCCTCTTTCCCCCTCCTCATGCAGATAGTATTCATAGGAACTCAATATTATATTATTAATTATTACTAGTCGGTATAATATAATGGATCATTAATAGCCAGCATTCATTAAGGACTTAACATGGGTCATATACTTGAATAAACATGCTTATAAATTAACTTGTTTAATCTTCACAACAACTCTATGAGGTAGACAAAATTAATAATTTCCAGAGGTTTGTTCTCAATAAAGTAAGAATAAACAAAGAATAAAGGACAAATAATTTGCCCGAAGTTGCTTCTGAAATAAGTTAGACTAAAAAAACTCATGGTGGTGCCTGAGCCCATAGCAAATGCTAGAAAAAGTTTAGCCATTATCAATATATCTATTGATACGTCTGTTAAAAGACCTAGTCACTACAATTCAGTGAGGGAAGCATTGTCATCACCATTTTCACATGAAAACAAAGCTCTGAGAAGGCACATCACCTGCCCCATCGAGGGCTCTGACAGCGGCTGGCTCTGTGTGCTACATCACAGCTTTTGTTCATTGTTCAAGCTGCCCATCTGTGAGGCGAAACTCACAGTCACTTTTTCACTCTGGTCATTTTTCCAGTCAGATATGGACAGGCCAACGTTCCAATTATGTTCCATTTATTATTACTTGGGTTAGTCCCAAACCCCAAAAGATTTTTCAGAGAAAGGAAGACTTAAATTTTTAACCACAGAAGGCTGTCAACATTTCCTTGATTTTGATTCTAATAGAGACTTACATCTGAAAATTGCAAGATCGCAAGTGTTTTAAATTGACTTTAACTTCACTTTTTATTTTATTAAGAAAGAGTAAATATGCCCGCCTAGCTCCCATCATAGCAGAGTCGAAATAACCCTCTGCCTTGGGACATTTTCACCATGGCCGGCCCTCCACCACCTAGTTTTTACTTTCTTGGGTGAAATAAGATCATGTATAATGCTCACACAGGCTCGGCCCTTTCGGTCATATGAAACTTTTCATCTACTGGGATTCAGAACTTCTTGATTTAAAATGTATAGAATTCCTGCTTATAGAACAAGTTAAACTCAGCTGGGATATTTGAAGGTTTAACCCTCAGCAAGCTCAGAGAAAACCAGTTCCCAAGTCTCAATTCACACCAGGAGCATTCTGGGAGTTCTGTATTGGTACTGCCAGCAAGCCTGGCCTGTATAGAAATATATCTGTTTTATTTCTGTACTCTTTAATCTTGGACAAAAAATTTACCTTCTCTGAGCCTCGATTTCATTCATTCATTTGCTCACTCACTTTTTCAAGAAACTTTTTGATGTCTACTCAGATGATAATGGTACAAAGCAAAGTTAGACCCAAACATAGCCCTGGAGGGCAGCTGTAGAATAAGGATGTTGAACTAGATGATGACAGAGGTTGCTTCCAGTTCTATGGACAAGTGGAAGATTCATGAGTGGGATAGGCTAGTGGGGTTCTTTCTCTTTCTATCATGCAAGCTCTCCTGGACTGTTGTCTGGTTCCATCGTGGAACTGCGAGGGCTAGGGAAAACAGCAGTGATTCCTTTGGGGATGTTCTCCTCTTTCTCCAGGGGACTCTTTGGGCTTTGAAAATCTTTCCTATTTTGACCACCCTTCATCCTCTCTCCTTCATTTGCTTGCGAAACATCTTGACTGCAGAAGCCCCTTTCTCTGGCAAACCGAAGGTCAAAACGCAGCTCACCCAAAGCAGTTTGAAGAAACAGGCAAGATCCCAGCTTCTTGTTCTTTGGATGGCTCATCCCTCTGGACTTATATGCTTCATATCAGATCGGTTTTCATTAGAGTGTTACATATTTCTCAAGGGATGAAGTGTGCCAGCAGGACATCTGAAACCGGGTACAGAATGAAAGAGTGCTGCATGCAACTGCATCTGTTTCAAATTATGCTCTGAAAAAGACAAAAATACAGCCCTATGAGTCTAAAAATACTTCTTAGCTGTTAGCCAAAAATGCATTTATTCTTGGATTCATAAAAATGCAGGCCATGTGATATATGTAGGCAGGGAGAAATGGGGGGACATGCACTCTCATAAGAAACTGACCAAAGAAAGGGAAGAAAATTTTAAATTTTGAAAATCTTTATTGAAAAGAGAGGAAGAAGGTAGAAATGGCAAGGCTTTGGGGTACAAATGGGAGGTAGAACTGGGAGAACATTACCCTCGGGTAAAAGAACACTTCTGAAGACCAGGCTGCCCCTTCTCCACAACCCCTCCCACAAGGGCCCTGAGCTCTGGGCCATGCTCCTCACTCTTGCCACTGTTGGGGGACTAGTAAAGCCAGAGGCAAGGAACCCTGAAAACCCCAAATCTCAGTGTTGTTTTCTGTGCAGTGCTTCTCAAAGTGTCTAGGATTTAGAACCATTGTTTCCCTTTCCAATTCATGATGAATCTGTATTTTTACAAAATACAGTAAGAATAAATTACTAAAAGAAGTGAAATTAAAAAGATGTGTAAAATGAGCCCCCATTTATTTATTATAAGATTCAACAGACATAAAATTACATTTCAAAAACAAATTTTTTTAAAAGAAAAGAATTACTACAATAAGTTTCTGAACACACAGTGTCAATATCTATACTTATTCTGACATGAATCAGTAACAATATCCAGGCACCAAACTTTGAATAGCATGGGTACATGAAAGAGTATCGATCTGAGAGGTTTGCAGCCCAGCTCCACCACGTGCCAATGGTCTAATCTCGGTCATTCCTTGACTATTCTGAGCCTCTGATGTCTCATCTGCCAAATGGGATAATGGTTTTTTATGACAAGGAAGAATAGAGGTAGTGTCTGGAAGGTAGTTGTTCAATAAATGCTACTAAGACCTAACATTTCTATTACCATCTATGTTAGTTTTCTACTGGCATTGTTAATTAATTACCATAAATTTAACGGCTCAACACACATGTATTCTGTTAGAGTTCTAGAGGTCTGAAGTCTGAAATGGGTTTCACTAGGCTAAACTCAAGGTGTCTAGTGTGAGGTCCCTACTGGAAGCCCTAGAGGAGAATCCACTTCTTGCTTTTTCTGCCTTCTAGAAGCTGCCTGCATTCTTCAGTTCATGGCCCCTTCCTCCATCTTCAGATCTCTCTCTGACTCTGACCTCTTCTGCCTCCCACTTTCACTTTAAAGGACCTTTGTGATTCCATTAGACCCACCTGGATAATCTGGGATTTTTCCTTTAAGGTCACCTGATTAGCAAACTTAGTTCCACCTGCAACCTTAATTCTCCCTTGTCAGGTAGCATAACATATTCAAATTCATAAGGAGCAGACCCAGATTCCAGGGGATGAGACTATGGACATCTTTGTATAGGGGGTCATTATTCTGCTTACTCCATCATCTAAAGTCAATTCAACAGACATTTCCTGAGCACTCACTTCGGGCAAAGTATGGTACTGACTTGAGGAATATAACCAGATAGAAGGCAGAGTTGGGCCCTGAGTTTATGGAGATTGTGCTTTAGAGAAGACTTACAATACACAATTTATTAATGAATATTAAAGAGAAGTATGTTATGAGTACATTTGCTGGAATCCTGAGGTCAACTGAAGGAGAAGTTCAGTTAACATATATCTAAAGATATTACCTGCGTGTGTTGACAAATATTCTAATGGAAAGTATTATAACAGTTGCTAGAGACCACCTATATCAGAAAAACTTGGGAAGCTTATTAAAATCATCAAAATCTCAGAGTGCAAGGTGCAGGCATAGTGACTGAGCATATAGTAGACATCTAATAAGCACCATTAATTGATAACTTACCTATGAGCAAGTTAAACTACCAAAGAGTTCTGCCTTTCTAAGGAAATGAAGTCAAGGATATATGTTTATTTCACAAGAGCCTTCAAGAGGAAGGATTTTGCCTGAAATAGGCTCTTTCTGAAATTGGTTCAGCTTGCTCTGATTTATAATAAGGGTTTAAGATTACTTGATAGACACTGAGATGTACCACCCAGTCTTTAGGAATGAAGTACTTACTACCCCAGCTATTGTAAATGTCACAGTGAGAAACCTTCTGTGTCAAGCACTGAGATGGGAATTTGGAAGTGAATCATTCAGAACCTACCTGGCAAAAAGTACCCCATTACTGGTGGTAGGTGGGCAGCAGATAGCCCCTGGCACTAGGTAGCAAAGCAATTGTTAAGACTTTCAAGCAATGATGAACTGGGATGATATGCTGGTGGAACAGAATTCATTAAGTTGTGCTATATATCATGTATTTGAGAAATGTGAGAGAAATAATAACTGTAAAAACAATGGAACTGGATGGCTATTGGTAAACTCGATGATCTGGAAAAATAACAAAAACTGATAGTGATTAACTGCCAATTATAAGCTAAGAGTGGATGTCAGAGATATCCTCGTTGATAGTATGTAAGGAGGTATTATCTCTTATAGCGGGAAGGCTGAGAAAGCTGAGAAGCAGCCACAGGAATTTGACATAGTAGTTTGGCTCCAAGAAAGGTTAAACTCCCAATCAAGAGTGTGCCAAGGTCAGGGCACTGGCTGGGAAAGAATGGGTCCTGGACACATGAGATAAGGACATTTGGGTTGATTCCCCACAAAATATTGACTCCCTAGATTTCTCTTAACTTTTTGAGCCTGCAAAAGTGGCCCCATTCCTCCCTACTGAGGGATAATATACCTGTTTTACTTGAAAAGATGCAAAGGTCTTTCTCTCATAAGACAACATGAAACCTCCTTACACCAACTCCCAATCAAGTGTGCCAAGGTCAGGGCACTGGCTGGGAAAGAATGGGTCCTGGACACATGAGATAAGGACATTTGGGTTGATTCCCCACAAAATATTGACTCCCTAGATTTCTCTTAACTTTTTGAGCCTGCAAAACTGTGCCCATTCCTCCCTACTGAGGGATAATATACCTGTTTTACTTGAAAAGATGCAAAGGTCTTTCTCTCATAAGACAACATGAAACCTCCTTACACCAACGCTTTCCGGCTACATAGTACATCTGCTCTAGCGTGCCTTCTTCTCTGAGCCTTTTAATTGACCTTCCACTGCACACCATGATAATCTTTGGCTTTTTTACTTCATTCAGTTGGGCCATCTCCTTTACCATCCTCCTAGGAGACATGTGAGCATCATGCTCCATCTATCTCCCGGGGCCTTCTTTAGGTTATTTAGTTCTGTATTCTGGGAGAAAGCTCCCAAATCAATAAACTCTCCCTCATCCACCATTCTATTTCACTCTTATAGAGGTGGTAGTCATTAAATCTCTATTTATTCATCAGTCTGCCCCCTGAAGAAACCAGACAGGCCCTGATGGATGACAGCGGGGTAGCACAAAATCGACTGGGTAGTGGCCCTAATCACAGCTGCTGTGACAACTAAAGAGATTAACATTGTCTTATGCTTGTGCTATGGGGTCATATATTCTTTTACAATCCTATCAGTAAAGAGAATTTGATGCTTCACATTTATTTGGAACATGCAATGGTGTGTGTTCATTGTCTTGCCCCAGATCTATATGAACTTTCCCATTCTCTTAAAATATGGTCTGAAAAGGCCTGGACATCCCACAGAACCTCACATTGGTCTGCTATACTGATAATATCTATTATCGGACCAGATGAGCACAGTGGCTAGTTCATTGGAGGTCCTGGTAGGACACACACACT
>NW_006436284.1:5110077-5131729 GCF_000325575.1 Pteropus alecto
CCTACCCACTGTTCACTAGATCAATAAATAGGGTTAAGTCATAATATAATCGAGCTTTCCGGCTTTACATAGTACATCTGCTCTAGCGTGCCTTCTTCTCTGAGCCTTTTAATTGACCTTCCACTGCACACCATGATAATCTTTGGCTTTTTTACTTCATTCAGTTGGGCCATCTCCTTTACCATCCTCCTAGGAGCCATGCCAGCATCATGCTCCATCTATCTCCCGGGGCCTTCTTTAGGTTATTTAGTTCTGTATTCTGGGAGAAAGCTCCCAAATCAATAAACTCTCCCTCATCCACCTTTCTATTTCACTCTTATAGAGGTGGTAGTCATTAAATCTCTATTTATTCATCAGTCTGCCCCCTGAAGAAACCAGACAGGCCCTGATGGATGACAGCGGGGTAGCACAAAATCGACTGGGTAGTGGCCCTAATCACAGCTGCTGTGACAACTAAAGAGATTAACATTGTCTTATGCTTGTGCTATGGGGTCATATATTCTTTTACAATCCTATCAGTAAAGAGAATTTGATGCTTCACATTTATTTGGAACATGCAATGGTGTGTGTTCATTGTCTTGCCCCAGATCTATATGAACTTTCCCATTCTCTTAAAATATGGTCTGAAAAGGCCTGGACATCCCACAGAACCTCACATTGGTCTGCTATACTGACAATATCTATTATCGGACAAGATGAGCACAGTGGCTAGTTCATTGGAGGTCCTGGTAGGACACACACACTCCAGAGAATGTGAGAGAATTCCTTTGAAGATTTTCAGGAGTGCTACGTCAGTAAAATTTTTAGGTGCCCAGTAGCCTGAGGCAAAATGGAACATATTTTCCAAAGCAAAAGAAAACTTATTGCTCCCTGCACCTCCAACCACTTGATAGGCCACTTCTGATTCTTGAGGCAGAATATTCCCCTCCTGGGAACCCTGTTCCAACTGGTAGAGTGGGTGACATGAAAGGCTGCCAACTCTGAGTAGGGTTCAAAGCAGGAAAGGACTTTGTAGTAGTTCCAGTTTGCAATGCTTGGACCACAAGATTCAGCCCACGGATCTTGTAGCAATCCATCATAAAATGTAAGTGCTGCATCTAGGATTGGCAGGTAGGACTGCAGCTATGTAGGTAAGTAGCCCAGCTCTGCATACCATCTGTTGCTCTTACACCAGCACCAGTCCTTTAGCTCAAACCTATGGCCATGTATGAGCTCCTTTATGACCAGCTGATGAAGGAAGAAAAAGGCTGAGCTTTTTTACAATGGATCAGGTCAGTATGTGCGTACACAATGAAAATGAATTGCGGCTGCACTACTTACTCTCCCTTAGAGCCTCCAGAAAGGAATGTAGCCTGCTGACAACCTTGATTTTAGTCTCGTGAGACCCACACTGAACATTTTGACCTACAGAACCATAAGAAATAAATTTGTGTTGTTTTAAGCCACTAAGTAAGTGGAAATTTGTTATGGCAGACATAGAAAACTAATAAATGGATCTGTCTCCACTGATTTTAAGAAATCTGAGACTGAGATCATTATTTAGCTGTCTACTTTGAATATCATTCTACTCAGTTAAACTCACCTTACATCTACTGAGTATTTATTCAGCTTTGCTTAAGGTTTCCCATAAGGTAGGATTTGGTTTATGCTGTCAAGAAACTGACAGTTTAATGGGAGAAATTTATATAGTTATGATACAAGCAATAGATATCACCTGCTATTACAAAGGAGAGAGAGAGAGAAGAAAGGGACACAGGAAGGGAAGAAGAAAAGAGAAAGGAGGTAAAACGGAAAGAGAAACCAGATATAATGATAAAATATAGGAAAAAGGTCATCTTTGAACAAATATTTAATGTTGAGAAGATAATAGGGAGAAGAGAGGCTATCCTGAGGTATATCACTGAAGATAATCCACCTCCTTAAAAAACTCACCAAATGTGGTACATAAATACAATGGAATATTATTCACCCTAAAAAAGAGAAATTCTGACACATGCCTTAATGTGGATATACTAAGTGAAATAAACTAGTCACAGGAAGACAAATGTATGGTTCTACTTACATGGCATATGTGAAGTATTCAAATTTGAAGAGACAGAAAGTAGAATGGTAGTTTCCAGGGGCTGGGGAGGAGGACAGTTATTGCTTAATGAGTATGGAGTTTCAATTTTGGAAGATGAAAAGTTCTAGAAATGGATGGATGGTGGTGATGGTTACACTGCAGTGCGAATCTTTAGTGTTAATGCCACTGAAGTGTATGGTTAAAATGGTAAATTTTATGTTATACAAATGTTATCACAATTATTAAAAATTTACTGCTTAAACAAACAAAATAGTCACTAAGATTCACAAACTGAACACTCTCACTACCAATTCAGAAAGTAGGATCCATTTCTGCTGAATTGTGAAGTGTTCTGCAACTCTTCTGTTTTCATGCGGATTGAGATGAGGGAGACAGGGAAAATCTGTACTCCTCCATTGGCAATGGCTCTGCATTGAAAAGGAATGGAGCCAGAGGATGTTTTCAGTCATGACCACTGTCCAATCAGAGAGCTGGTGGTAGGCAAACTCCATTCACCTTTTCCCTCTTCCCCAGAGCCTGCCTTCTCAGACACATAGCATTTGAATGTCTGCTGGTTTTGTCTTTTCCTTATAGATGAGCCTTGATGCAGGCATTATTACTTCAGATCTCAGCCCCTAATCCAGAAGCCCAGTCTCTGGCCTCTCTGGTGGCTGTCAATGAAACTGACAGCAGAATAAAGTTTTCTTTTCTTTCTTTCTTTCTTTTTTTTTTTTTCCTGTGAGAAAGAGCATATTTTAGATATTTCTTAATTTATATTTTCCCCTCCTATGTTTTGAGCTTTCAGAATAGATCTCTATGAGGAAATTTTTTTATCAGAAAACACTCTGGGTACTTCCAGAGAGCTTACTTTGTTTTGCTAATGAGGAATTGAGGTTTGTCTGCAGTTATGCAAATTTATATTGACCGAGCAGTTGACAAAAGAACAGGCTTCTTTCTTGCTCGGACCAGAACAGGTATGGGGAAACTGTCCTGGGGAACAAGTCTTGAAAGTGATTGCCCCCCACATCCCCACCCTCATGTGTGGTCTCCTCTTAAAGATCCTAAGAACCTCTTTCTTAAACCAGCTTTCAAGCTCAACCTCCTAAGTCACATACGGAAGTTCAGCTTGTGCCAAAAGCTTTTTCGTAATGCTTCTGTAATTTTGTTCTTAGGCCTTGCTGAATTAAGAATCATTGTCTAAATAATAAATCTGAGGAAACACACACATTGCCTGGATGATACTAGACTGTTCATGATTAGCAAATGAAATTAAATAGTAAAGTCAAGATCTTTTTCCATTTACTGTTGATAACGATGACTGGCTCCAGTTGTTAGTATATATACATATATTTTTGTGTATCTGTATATTATATATTACACATAATATATAATAAAATATATTATAAAATCTCACATCTTCTCTTAATTTTATGGGACATTAACTTCTCCTACGATGATTATAGTGGGCTGTGGTATCTATCCATCTTGTCTACCTCATAAACTTTCATGTCTCTCTTCTTCAGTAACACATTTGCTCCCCTACTCACAGTGCTCCATTTGCCAGACAACAGAGACTGGTCCAATGAACAATTATCTATCTATTGCTGCACAACAAATTACTCAGAACCTGAATGTTACTTAAAACATGAATAACTTCCTATTATCGCTCATGAGTGCGTGGGTCAGACATTCAGAAAAGGCAGAGCAGGATGGCTTGTCTCTGTAACACAATGTCTGGGGCCGCAGCTGGAAAACTTGAAGGCTGGGGGATGAAATCACATGCAGGCTCATTCACTCACATGTCTGCACATTGTGCTGGCTGTTGGCCAGAGCACCCACACATTGCTTCTCCACAGGGCTTGGGCTTCCTCACAACACGGAGGCTGCAATCTAAAATGAATGTCCTGAGAGGAAGACTGATGGTTACAGACTGTTTCCTTTTGATGTCTGAGCCTCAATAGTTACATGTCGTCATTTCTGCAGTACTTTGTTGGTTAAGGCCATCAGAGCCCCCACTTAGATTCAAAGAGAGGTAACATAGGACAACCCACCCCCCTTTGGGTATGTCAGCCACATTGCAAGAAGAACATGTGTAATGGAATGAATATATTTGTTTGGCCATCATCCCATCAGTGAAACTATCATCTGCTAGGGTTGGGCACGTGACTCAATCAGAGCAGACCTGAATATTTCCTTCAGAATGATCGATAGACCTGAGAGAAAGAAGCTTTCTCTTTTCTTGGAGTTTCTAAGCTGACGGGTATAAATTGGGGGCTGCCTCTTTACCATGTGGAGTGAGTTTAAACAAAAAACTCAGGGCAAGTAAAAATAAGGCAAGAAGAAAAATGATCAAAGACGAAGAGTTTTGACAGCACTATTACTGTCCCTCTAGTATCTAGTGTCTACTGACTAGCGCATAGCAGGTGGCTAATAATATTTAATAATAATAATAAATGAAAGTCTTGACAATTAGAACATATTTAAAGTGTTCAATATCACTGAAAATGAGAGGTCAAAATATTGGTGTTTAAGTACTCATGTTTCTTCCCTGAGGCATGTTGTCCACATACATCCCTGTTCCTTGGGTGTAGGTGGGTCTAATATTATCCATATCTGATCTCAGGGATGAGACTTCTGGTTCTCTCCTATCCTCTGCTGGGCACTATCTCTGTAGCTAGAGCACAACTAATTTTATTCATTAACTCTAGCTGCAGACTAACGTAGTTTTCCTAGAAATAATAGCCCTACTCCATTTGTCTACAAATGAGGCATTTGTTTCCATATACTGTAACTTCCTGGTTTTATATCCTCCTGTCTTTTTAAACTGGCTATCTCCTTACCTTCTATTGCACGTTGTCACTTAAATTTTTTTTTTCTCAATAATTTTAGAATTCCACCCTTAGGGGTGGCTTAGGTAGATATCTCAGCTGAGAAAACTGGCAAATACTGAAACCACCTGTAGGAGAATCACTGTCGAACTTTTCAAACTACACGAATGCTAAGGCCCTGCAGCATCCCTGCCTACTGAATGAGAATATTTGGGCTTGAAGTATGATAATTATATTCCTAGAAAGTTCCATGGATGCACACCCAAGAACCATTGTGATTTACAGGGTACTTGGGATTAGAAATAACCTTAAAGGGACTTGGAAGAGCTTCCAGTGGAAGGTGCAGATTCTACCACTCATTCCTTCCAAGGAAAATGGCCTCCTCTGTCCCACAGGACTGGGTTGGAGCACCTCAGACACAGAGACGGAACTCTGGGCAGTCTGTGTATTACCTGATGGGTGGGGACAATGAGCTCGCACAAGACCTGGGACAAATCTGATTAACTTTCTCCTTTCCCCTCCCTCCAAGTGTTCCACTTTCCACCAATGAAACTATCCTCTGCCTTGGTAAGGTAGAAGGCACATTTGAAGCTTGAAGCAGATGCATATTAGACAGAGATGCATCCTTATAGCCATCTTTCCAGGATGTTCCTCAGGAGACCCTGGAAGAAAAGCCCTCAGCTGGTCAGCTCTGCTATAACCAGGCTGAAGTGGAAGGCACATGGAAACTCTAGAGTTTTCATTTAAACTTCAGGCTTTATTTTAATTTCATCTGACCGAAAAGGGGCCACCTGGGAAATAGGCGTGTTTTTTATTTTCCTCTGAATATAGCCAATGAAACTGTGGCTATGGAATAACTGTGGAGGGCAGTGGGCGTGCTGCAGTTCAGCAAGCTCAGTTTGCACAGCTGCAAAAGGGAGTTTTCAGGGTGCTTGCTCCAGCCTGAATGGGAGGAGGGTGAGGGTTTGACGTCACTGGTGCTTCTGAGCTTAGAGACCAGGCCCCACACCCTTTCCCAGTGCTCACAGAGCCCTGCAGCCCACCCTGGCTTCTCCCTTCCAAACGTGGAGTTTCTGAAAGGTGCCAGAGTTCTGCCTGTGAAACAGAAACCACTGCTCGGAAGGGCGGAGCACAGCACTTGGGCATGGATGACAGACACGCTCTGTCGCATTGCAGAGCCGACTTTGAGGGAACTGAACAGATTCTGTGGTGACTGGAGTTTTGGCAGGAGATCTTTATTTCCATCTTGTACTGCTCTGAGGTGATTTAGAAAGTTTCTGTTTCTTAAACAGGAATGTATTTTAAATGTGCAAAATCTGGTTACCATGTTCTCTTGGCCTGTTTGCTTCCAATCAATTCTGAAAGCTTACTTTGTTCTAATTATGCTGAAATGTTATTTCCCCCAAACCCACACCTTGAGAAGTAATGATTATTAGTCCAAAATAATTTTCTTTCAAGTGGAGATTTTCATATCGAGTACATTATGAGTTCATGGGATAATGTAGTTCTAACTTGGCAGTGGGCATAGTGGCAGAGAGGGGGCTGTTCCCATAGAATCATATCAGCAATATGAGCATACATTTGTCATCATGGTCTCTTAGCTTTCAGTTCATTGTTTTGTTTTGTTTTTTATGGTTCTGCCACTAACATTAGTTATTGTATGTAATCTTAACAAGTCATTTAACCTGCTAGGTGCTCAATTTCCTCATTTGTAAAATGAAGATAATATTTCCCATGACTGAGTTGTTATAAATATAAAATGATATTGCGAATGCATTTTCAAATTTATAGTTTCATGTTGGGAATGAATGGTTTAATCTTATCACAATTTGCCAACACCATATAACCCACATTTTGTTTAATAGTTTATTTGACTGTTTGAGAGCTGTGATAACTTTGCAATAATTAGCATAACATACTCTACTCTAACACTAAAATTTAGTTTGAATAAATAAATAAATAAAATGATATTGTTGATGTGGAAGTGCTTTTTAAAAGTTAAAAATGTTAGGTAAATGTTTAAACATGTTCAGGGATAGAGGAATAGAGACCGTAAGGAAAATTCCAAGAGTTCAAATGCACCATCTGCCAAATAAGTGCTTACTTGAGGTGATTTCGAATTTCCCAATGGAGAAAATAGAGATTTCAGATTCCCATGTCCTGTGGAGAAACGGAAAACCCACTTAGACATGTCGCAGAGAGGCAAAGGAAAGATGCTTGGATAGACATTGCTTTTTTTATGGCTTTTATTCTGTGCAGCTCACAGACCAAGTTTTGAATACTCTGTCCCTGCCTCTGGTCCTGCCTGCTCCAGTTCACTCCATCCCCTGCTGTCAGACCAGAAACAACTCTGATCATAGAAGTCAGTAATGCTAGACTGGATAGGAACTTCAAAATCATTTTACATACAAGCTGCTTGATAATTGTGTGTGTGGCTGATGTTCTCACTCTAGACTTAAGTGGCTACCCCAGACAATTATCATCTTCTGTGATCTGGATCCTATTTTCTTACCATTTTCCTTCAAAAGCCCTCGACCCCAGTCAAATTGGAATATGCTCATTACTTAAAAATTCTACACTTTTTCAGGACCAAGAAAGATGGGAAGGGAAATGGAAGTAGGGGGAACAGAGGGCAGGAACACAAAGAAAGATGACGCAAATATATTCATGAGAGGTCAGGGATGTGGATTGGAGAAGCTGGGCTTCAAGTGATGGATATAATTTAGACAGGTGGGGAGAAGTTGTAAGGTAAGGGCAAGTACAGACACACAGCATTTCAAGCCAGGAGAATGCTCAGAGCTTCTCCAGTGATTTTTAAACCATATTCTGCAGATTGTTGGGAGTCATAGGGAATACCCTCTCCCAAACCCAGAGGTCACAGTGGAAGACAGTGAGGAGCTGGGGTAAGGAAAATCTCAGTATTAGTTACTAATAAAAATGACTTATTTTTCTTAGTCTGCTTTGCTTACAATATTTCACATGAAGAAATGGTTTTGAGCCAAAGATAAACAAGCAAACAAAGATTATAGAATCAAAGCATCAAGCTGGAAATGACTGGAGACATTTTAGTAAAATAGAAAAACTTCACCTGCATCTCAAATCTTCCTATCCAGTAGCTTTGCTTTGAAGCCCCTCTTTCCCAATTTCTTCTCTTTTCTTCCATTTCTTATGTTAAATTAATTAAACAAAAAGGCCATTAGACCAAGGCTTTCATGTTGTGGTGGACTACATAAGTAAACCAAAATCTAAGCCTGTTAATGCCTCACAGTTATGAAATCAAAATACTAAGGACAACCAATCACAGATAGTCAGTTATGCTTTTATTTGTGTTTTAGCCAATCAAAGGTATTTCTTTTTTTTGCTTCTTCACTTTCTCTATGTAAGTCTTTCCCTTGGCTCCTGTTGGAGAAGCGCTCCTAACCACTCCAGTCGGTCATGGCTCTATTGGAATCACTTTTTAGTCAGATAAACTCTTAACATTTTTAATATGTCTCAGTTTATCTCTTAATACTGATTAATATTCAAATATAGTGTTAAAAAAGGTTGAAAAGGTGAGCGAGGAAACAAAGTTGGTAAGGCAAAGAAATGAGACCAAGAAAGACAAAAAAACTTTCAGATGAAATAAAGAAGATAAAATAGGGCACTTTTCACAATAGGCAGAATAATCCAGAGGTCTGTCATAAAGTAGACAAAGGTGAAAAAGTCTTGAATTATTGGAATTCAGGATAGGATGGATGAATGTATCTGATCAAAGAATTCGAAGAAGATAAACTTTCTCTGCACCATTAAAAATAAATGAATAAAAGTGGTCTAGTTTTAAAAAGTATCTTTTAAATCAGTTCGTGCAAATAAACTGATACAGGGACATATATAGACAGTCTTAGAGAAGTTATTTGCAGCTAGAGTAGATATAAGGAAAACAAAATGGGAAGAAAGAGTGACTAACTCAACTTTTATCATTTCATTAAAAATAAATTTTTTAATGGTGTGATATTCTTAGTGGAGAGAGGAAAGGAGATGAGACTAAATGCCAACTCCAGGTACAATAACGTGACACTTTTACCTTACCCCAAAATCCTCTCTCTCTCTCTCTCTCTCTCTCTCTTCTACCCTCCCCTCCACTCCCACACATGGAATAAATGCTTCTCTTCTTGCCATCTGTGTTCTGAATGAAGATGTCCACATGGCGATTTTTCTAAAATGGGCAAGCATTATACATACCCAGCCTTAGTTAATACCCTGAATAAAGTGTTACAACATTTCTGGAAGACAATCAAGTCACGATTTGAAATTTTAAGTATACAGCCTTTTTAGCTAATATTTCTAAATCTAGCAGATTATCCTTTAAAAATTATGGCAGGTGTGCAAAGATACACTGTATGAAGATGCTTATTGTAGTATTGGTCATAACAATAAGTGAATGGAAATACCCTACTTTCTATCCACATACTAAAATACCCTATAGATTTTTTTAAAAGATGATGTAGATTCTATTGACATGGAAAAATGTCCCAACACCTTAAAATAAAATAAAAAGGAAAGTCACAGAACAATATATATAGTATGACCCTATTTATGCTTTTAAAAATATGTGGATATATGTAAGCATTAAATATGGAAGAAGATATGTCAAACTCTTCATTTACATGTTAGAGAGATTTAGAAAAATATTTTCTACTGTATTGTTTTAACTTTTACAAGTAAAATATATTAGTTTTTTTTTTTTTAAGAAAAATGTCAGTAAAAAACCCCAAAGTATTTGTGACTATGTCTCCTTGGTTTTATATGTAAAAAGCTGGGCATTAGTTGCATTTGCTGATTATACTAGTTATAAGATTTACCATAACCCAGTGGAGAGAGTATGTTGTTACTAGTGAAAATGAAAGAGGTCAGCTCAGTTATTGGAATTTCTCACGTAATCTATATCATCAGCAACCACAGAATCACCTTCTAGCTGTATCACATCCTGTTCTCTGAAGAGTCTGCATGTAATGAAACCACTAACCATGACCTTAAATAGCTTAACCTAAAGCTACATGAGGTGAGGGTATGAAAGCCTGGCGTTGGATCTGCTGACACTGGAATGTGTGTCTGTGAACATCCATTGGGGAGTCTCTCTGAAATAAGATGCCAGCAGTGGAAAGAGAAAAAGGCACAGGCAACCCAGGCCTCCATCAATGGACCGCTGTGGGCGTGCCAAGCTCAGCGGCAGGAAATGCGAAGACTATAAGGCTAGCTGGCCAGAATTCAACACTGGGGCCAGAAACCCACATTTAATTTAAGTTCTCAGAGCAAAAAGTCACCCAGTGATGGCCACAAAACCAACAGCCCAGCAGAAAGAATGCCCTGCCTTTCCTCTGTCTTATCTCAGGGTTCTGTTTAGAGTCACAGCTGTGCCATTGGGCTAAATTCTCAGTTCAGAGCCAGGTCCTGAGAGGCTCACTGCAGATGGGGGCATGAAGTGGGGTCTGAAACAAAGGTTTCATAGAGAAGTAGCATTGGCTCAGTTCCTCCTACGAGTTCCTAGTGCACTTGTGAGAGGGGATGCAGCTGGGCTCAGGCCACACCCATGCCTAAATGTTGAAGGAGAACCGAGCTGCCTAATTCAGACTTCTCTACATCCGTGAAAACCCGTCTTCCTGAAGAAAATTGGGAAGGCAGCAACTACCTCTCTCAGCTTTGGAACTCTTGCCTTCTCTCAAGCCTTCTGCCTCTGAGGTAAGCAATGAGTGTCCAAGTGATGAGTGTCACATTTCTGTTGACTTTTTCCAAATGGTGCATTGCCATTTCCAAACCTTGTTCATTATGTCCTGCTCAGGCAAGCTGGCCCAGAGGTAGAAGCCCACTGACTTGGGATGTGAATGCTAGCTGCCTCAAAAGTCAAAATTCTATAATCTCAGTGGCTTCAGAGAGCAATGGCTTACTTCATGCTCATATCAAGTCTCACACGAATTGAGAAGCCTTCCACCATTTTGAGCTTTGCTATATGTTCCGCCTGGTCTCCAAGCTCTTCTCTGCAAAACATGTGAAGGAGAGAGGAATAATACCGATCTCAACTTACTGTCCTGGAAGAGGTACATGTTCCACTTGGACTCACAGTCCAGTGCCAGATGTGGCCACTTCATTCCAAGCTAAATGCAGAGGAAGCTCGAAAGTGTTAAAGGAACACATGGAATAATTACTGCACCAATTGTCTCTAGCATACTCATAGAATTGGAAATGTTTCATGAAATTTCAAAATGGGAAAACAGAGCAATAGAAAGAGCCCTGCGTGGCAGTCCAGGCACAAGGTTACAGAGCCATTTCTGCCACTGGTTAGCTAGGAAACCCTCTGCTACTCCATACATCAGTGTCCTCATCTGTAGAAGGTGAAGTGAGTTTGTATCACCTCCAATGTTGTTTTCAGGTCAAAAATATAGAATTCTATGAGAAGTCTTGTGAGGAGAGTACGTGGATAATCTTTCAGCATTTCTACCAACGATTTTACACTTAGAAAGCCCTAATGGAGAAAGCAGAGGTGGTTTCTACTTTTCTCCTAGTGCCTGCCCCTCGTGGTGTCGTTTAGAGGCTATCAGTTCTCAGGATCCCAATCTTCACTGAACTCATGCTCTTAGAAGCTCATCAGAAAACCATAGAGGACCTCAATTCTGCTCAGCAAAATCAGCAACAAATCTCTACTAGTATTATTAAACCATATGTGAAGACAGAGGATCCTCCTTATTTCCTAGTTCATACACCGTACACATATTCCCTCTCAATGAAAAAACACAGAGTATCTGCTATGGGCAAGACATTATATTTTCGAATAGAATTTTGTATTTGGCCTCAAAGTTTCCTTCCAACTCAGTCAACCCCTCAGGATTCTGAAGCTGAAATGGATCTTCAGAATTATCCCAAGAAGGAACGAGGAGCCGAGCCTTTGTACTCCTGTGTTAATTAGTCATTGGATGCAGGCTGCCCTGGAAAGCAATCCCTGGGCTTGATGACTCTCTTCAGCCAAGGCCATTCCCAAAGAGGGCTGACAGCTAAGGGCCATCTGCAGCCACACTCTCAGCAGCTGGAGGTGTAAGTTCTTCATTCCTGAAGGGGCATCTGAGCAGCACATCATGACATCCCTAGAAACACTTACTAGTTACATGACCTTGAGCAAATTACTTACCTAAATATTTACAAAGGAGTAAACTGGGGTGCTATAATAGTACCTACTTTATAGTGTGTGATAATTAAATGAGTCAATACATGTGAAACATTTACTGAGTGCTTACTATGTACCTGGCACTGTTCTAAGCATTGGTCATTTTATGCCTCTCATAAGGGCCACAAGAAGAGGAAAGTTTGCATTTTTGGATTAAGTGGGACTGTGGAGTCTTCTAGGAGATCAGGAAAGGGGAAGATGCCCCCTCAGAAACCTATCTATGGCCCAGTCTGTTTTTGATTCCTCAGAGGCCCAGACTCCCAGCCAAAATACCTAGCCTGAAGGTTTTCAATCATTCCTGATATTACAATCACAAAAAGCTCTAGGAAGGAACTATGATAATTTCCCCCCAAGTAGCCTTTCTAATGCTTCTGTATGTGATCACCTCTGATCTCTCTCCAGTGCGATGGGGGCAAATGTTCTATCTCTTATAAGAAAAAGCATTTAAGAGCCCTGTCTTCTGAATTTATGCCTCCAATTCTATGTATTTTTCAAAGCACTATAAGAATGTATGTCAGATATCCTGGAGGAATTACAGCCCCTATTCCGGCGGGGCTTGGAGGTATACTGCTCAGGGAAGGATTTATTCCAGGTGTGGATCTAGCTGGCTAAGCCAGCATCTGTCCTTGGTATGCCATTTGCTTAGGAATAAAATTAGGATGCATGAAGAAAATCTAAAGCCAGAGAATATGGGGCCCGTAGGAAACAGAAGGGTTATGTTGGTATGAGTGGGCATTCTAGTCTTCCTCAATGAAGTGAGACTGGTAACTGGAAAGTTGATGGGAGCCTTCCTTCTGAAGGCTCAGTGCCCAGCCCTTGTATCTTCTATGAGCTATTCCCTAAAGCTCTGTGAACTAGCCTCCCCGTTTCCTCTTTAAATGGGAATGGTAATGCTTGTCTAAAGCCCTCCAAAGATTAGGATTCCAGTCCTACTTGAGACTAGCCTTCTTACTGCCTGTATCTGAGACTATGTCGTCACTCTAAAAAGTCACTCAGCTTTTTTGGTCCACAATCTATTTTGCCATCTGGGCAGTTCAGCTGGAAATTTATTCTACATGGAAACCTCAAATTATTTTTCTTTCTTCTCACCAATAAGCCTTGTTTATCCTCTGCCCTGACCTGACCACTATCTTCCCCTCCCTTCCTCCAAACCTTTCCACTCCCAGCCTCTCCCTGATTAGCTGCCAATGTTGGTTCCAACTCCATACATGTTCCAGGAGAAGTAGAACAGTTGTTTTCAATTACATTCCAAAGTACAGGCAAGCAATGCTGAAAGCAGCTTCCTAGTTTTCAATTGACCATGGCAATAGCAGCCTCAGACAAGGGAACTCTTTCCAGGAAGAATGAAAACCTCGCTTACTTGGAAAGCAATTTGAGGCTTTTTTTTTTTTTCCATTGCACACTCACACACACAAACACACAAATTATTGGGGGGCTTTTCTGTGCTTATAAGGAGAGATTGCTGAGCAAAGAACTCTGCCTAGAAGCAAGTCCACCAGAGGTCAGGACGGAGAGGCCACATACGTACAATTCCAGCTTCCAGAGCTGGGAGGGGACCCAAGAAAAGCAGGGGTAAAGGCCTGGGTCTTTCACTGCTGAAGAGTGTGTGAAATGCAGGCCAAAATGGGGCCCTCACATTTCGCAGAACTAAGCCGCTCCCTCATCTGTAACAAGAAAAGAGCCTTGGAGCAGCCTGCCTGGAGTGATGATAGAAGAAAATGAGAAGAAGATGGGTGGTGGAGTGGAAAGAGCATGATGATACAAGTCAGGAAAGTGGGGTTCTAGGCCAGGCTCAACCACAAACCAGCTGTCTGGTATGCGCTGGATACCTTCCCTACGTTTCTCCAGATCCATTTTCCGCCCTCTCTACCCACCCTGCTGTCTGCCTGGGAGGTTGCTATCTGTGGACTGACTCAAAAGCAACCTGGCTGGCCCTCTGGCTTCTGGTTGGGTCTGACCGCAGCTACTAGCTGGAGATCAGAAGGGAGGAGGGTGAGACAGAGTATTTGTTGCTCCAGCCCTCTCCCTCCCATCCTCTAGGGTTGGCTGCCTCTACCTGCTGAAGGCTGCACCAAATAGCTGTTATCTCTGCTCCAGGAGCTACTGCTTCCTTTTGTCCTTTCTGCCTGAGGGGTAGAGATGGCTCCCTGTGGTTGCATGCCTAGGGGTACTGAGCCATACTCTATCTTTCCTGAACCCTGCTCACATCTCTTTAGAGTTCCTTATTAAATGTTTCTCAGTGATCCAGTTTGGCTGTGCCTTCTGGGACTCTGAAGGATATATTATCAGACTCATCTTGATGATTTTAGGAATGGGGACTCTGAATCTCCTAGGGCCTCTCAGTATAGTCTCATAGAGGAGAATGATATGTGAAAGCAGCAACTTTCATTCTTCAACGTGAAAACTGAGGCCCCGAGAAGTAAACCATTTGTCTGGTCTTCCTCCCTTAAACGGTATTCTGAAGAGGATCTTGGTAGCCACCAGAGAGAGGATGAGGAGGCTGAGAGGCTGACGTGATTCACCACCAATGCTTCAGCTACGGCATCTCTATTTTATCTGCTTAACAAAATTTCTGGCAAAAACTCCAAAATATTAGAGAATGGACATGATCACTGAAAAGCACTGTGTATTGAGCAGGAGAGCCCATATTGTAAACTTTGAAATGAATATGACCTCTGATGTGATTTTAGTAGTAGAACACTTACCCCAGGAAGAACTCAAGGAAAGTGCAGTAGTAGTTTTGCGGTGCCAGCCCCCACACTCCCTCTTTGTAAAATTGACTCCTTCTTAGAGCTTTGACAAAGAGGTGGCAAAATCATTGTATTTTTTTTTTTTTTTTAACCAAGTAATTCCACCCCAGTGTTGGTTACAGCTAATTGGATTCAAATGGACACCTGGCTCAGGAAAAATGAATCTATAGGCAAGTCTGAGAAAATTTGTTTCTTTCTCTTGAGAATTTGAGCCAGGTGACCCCTAAGTGTAGTCATATGATGTCATGTAGCAACAGTCATGTAGCATGGGGACAAAGGAGAGGCTCATGCCATGGTTAGCTGAAGCCATGAGGAAAGTGAAACTAAGAACCTCGTGACAGACAGAAGCCAAGGGAGTAGAGCAGACCACCAAGAGCATCTTTCTTGTTTTCTCCACATAGTTTCTTATCTCGGTTTCTAATATATCTGCAGACTGTCATCCTGGCTATTTTTCCTGCCATTAGGTTTTAAGAGATTTCCCTGAAGTTTTATTAACAAATGCCCTTTCCTTGTGCTAGTTTGAAACTAATTAAATAAACGGAGGAGAAAGGACAAATCTTTATTACAGAAAATACCAAAAATATATGAAGATATGCCCTGTCCCATGAATGGAGGTTAACTCTCTCTCCTGTTAAGTGTGGGCTGGACTTAGTGAAAAATAGCAACGTCACAGTGAGAAACCTGAAGATACCACTTTAACTAGCTGATCAAGGATAACATCACCAGTCGTAAGTCATGTGGATATCATATACCCCTAATATTTATCCCTTGAAGAGAAGAGGCACCTCAACTCGGTCATATTTCCACTCAAACTCTATAACTCTAGCTGAATAATGAGAAACCATCAGATAAGTCCAACTGGAAGGACATTCTACAAACGAACTGACCAGTTCTCTTAGGAAACAAGGAAAGACTCTAAGAAACTGTCGCAGATGAGAGGAGACTAAGGAGAGTGGTATCTTGAGTTGGGTCCTCGAGGAGAAAAGGGACATCAGTGGAAAAGTTGGTGAAATCCAAATAAAGTATGTAGTTTAGATAATTGTGTCAAACCAACGGTAGTTTCTTACTTTTAATAAATATGCCACGGTTATATAAGATGTTAACATGAGGGGAAGTTGAATAGAGGTACATAAGGACTCTGTTCTATCTCTACAACTTTTTGTAAATCTAAAATTATTTTTAAAAAAAGGAAAGAAAGAAAGAAAAATAAAAGAAAAGATAAAAAGAGACTACCGAGAAGCTCACTGAATCTCCAGGAGCAGCAGAGAACCAGTCTAGGTGACGACAGAGCCAGGAATTGTCGCCAAACCCACACTGTAGAATTGGGCCAACAAAGGCTCCACGGTCCCCACTGGGCACAGACGCTGCAGGTTTCACCACCAACACCACAAAATAGCTCCTCTTCTCTGTCATTGTTGCCTCTAGAAACCGGATGTCGCTTTTGCTACCACCATCTTTCACCAGAAGGGAGTCTGGTCAGCCCCTGCTTCCTCTCACTGCCCGCTGCATTTGCACGATAGCCTCAGGGAGGTTGAGCCTGAGTACCTGGTGTTTGAGCTTCTACCCCAGGATGGAAATTCTACTTCATAAAATAAGAGATTTCCCAGACATGCTCAGTGGCCAGAAAGAAGGACAAATGCCCATCTAATTAGAGTGGTCTGACAAGGCCCCTTGGAGAAAGTAGAGTGTAAATAGGGCATTTATCATAGTGAAACCAAATTTGAAATAAAACTCCACAACGTCTGGCACTTAGCCCTGTAGCAGAGGTGAGACTCTGATAAATAGAAATGCATCATTCTCATGCAAATGTTTTGTGGAGCAAGCAGCTCATAGAACATAAGCAGAAAACAAGAAAACAACTTCACTTTTGTCTTTCACTGTCCCTTTCAATCAATTCTGTTGAGCCATGTCTGCTGAGTTTTCAGCCAGGGGTAGGGCAGATCCTCAGTAATTTTCTGGTCACTCTTGGGTAATATACATAATTCTAGGGTCACTTCAACTATAAATTACAATTTCAGATTAGCATTAAAATGCCCAGCCTTATGTAAGAGTAAAAATTTCAAATTTGCTTTTAAGTCGAGCCTGAAGTCAAGGAAGGGAAGGGCTTCTCTTCCCTCCTATCTGTCCGTCCTCTGACTATTCGTGGTTTTTACCGCTCCAGGGTTGAAGTAAGGGTGAGTGGGTTAGGGGAGCAGAAAAGTTTCTACTTAAGCGATACTGCCCCAAAGTTTAGCATTTGTGATCTCTGTTTTTATAGTTATTTAAAGCTGACTTTTCTCATGAGCTCTGACATGGTTTTTCAGAGATTTTTGGAGCTCTCCCACCTATTGGAATTTCAAGATGGTGGCAGCAGAGCTTAAGCCACGCCCAGGGTCTTCTCGAGAGTAGACCTTGTATGACTCCACTGGTTGCATATGCTCAGGAAGCTGGCCTTGTCTGGACTCTTAAGTAGTAAATTACCCCTCACCCTCACTATACACGCACGCACACACACACACACACACACACACACACACACTCCACATCGCAGAAACTCCTGACCCCATCTCCTGAGGAACATCAGCATTTGGGAGCTCTGACCCCACCCCAAAAGTCCTCACTATACACGCACGCACGCACACACACGCACACACACTCCACATTGCAGAAACTCCTGACCCCATCTCCTGAGGAGCATCAGCATTTGGGAGCTCTGACCCCACCCCAAAAGCATGGCCTCTGCAGGAGGGTCCCTGACCCTGCTGATGTGTGCTGAGAATCTCCCAAGCCAAAGTCAAATCTGGGCAAAGAAGAGAATTTTCCATGGAGCTGCTTATTTTTTTCCCATAAAATTCTTTATTATAAGATTCTGACCTTCCTTTAAAAACAAAATAGCACTTTTTATTTTGCGAAAGAAGGATATTCCTTTTTTTTTAAGTGGCAGTCCTTTGCCAATTCTGGATTTAAAAAGAAAATTAGGAGCTGGTGACTGCCTGAGAATACTGGGTTGGGAGGAAGTACAGGTACGGAATTAAACTCAAGGGCCAGGCTGATGTAGGGGTTAGATCCTGCATGGACTGGAAGGACCCAGTGCAAGGTATTTATCAGCAGCTCAACACTCCCTACCAGACAGAGAACTGTGAATACCTCTGAGCTCCACTCTGCTCCTTGCAAGTATCCCTAGACACTTTTTCCTACATTCTTTTTTTGCCAAGGCTTTGTCTAAGGGGGAGGGGAAAAGCGCTGCCTGCCAGCTAGACCCTGAGCATTTGGGAAGCTCTACTTTTTAGAAACACATCATCTATCCCTACATCGCCCACCTGAAATTTCACTGCCAGTAATGCACCACTTCAGGTAGAATATGAGCCTCTGGTTGATTCAAGTGACTTAATGTGTTAGCTCTTTTAAAATGCATTAAAATCCTGGGTAAGAAAATCTCTTTGTAGTAATTAATATGCCTGATACACTAAAAATGCTTTACAAAGATGATGATGATGATGATGATGATGATGATATTAACGTCAGGTGATTATATCACTAAATCCTAACAAAACCCAAAGAGATAGGTGCTAATATTATTTCCACTTTTTGGCTAAGGAAACTAAAGTTCAGAAAAGTTGAACAAATTACTCAAAGTCACACTGCTCTGAAGTAGAAAGCTAGGATCCAAAGCAGACCCAAAGTCTATTATATAATCACTGGGCCTGGTGAGGATATGAGTGGGGCACACTGAGGGACAGGTGACACAAGTTTGGACTGAGAGGTGGAGTTGAGGGACATGCCAGGGTGGGCCAGTGAGCTCCTTAATTCTCGCTGCACTGCTGGCGGGCAACACTCACCTATGAGCGCTTCAAGTAAAAACACAAAGCCTTTTCCTAATTTCTGTTTTTCTTTGTGCTTCTTTTTCTGTACCTTCCTTTCTCCTGGCTCCTTGTGTGATTTGGAAGTACCTACTAGAGGAAAGATACCATAAAGATACCATACCTTTCAGGACAACGTCCTGCATGTTCAGTATCTAGGAGCAGTATCTGGTATTGTGTCTCACATACAGTAGGTGCCTAATAAATGTCTGCATATCACTATGAGAAGGCAGCCTCTTCCAGGTCCCTGTGAAACAGCCAAGGGTGTTCTTGAGCATCCTAGCCAAAGGCTCCATCATTCAGCAAGCCTCACAGTGGCTCAATGCCCACTTTCCTTTCCATCTTTCTCCCTACACAGGCCCAACTCAAACCTCATTATTAATTACCATGCTTCTGAAAGATGCAGGTATATAGTGCAGTCCTCCCCAAATTCAGGGAATGTCATCTGCTATATACTATCACTTCCCATTACTTATCGGTCAGCCTCCAAAAGTGTCCACTATAATCCTAGAAATCCGAAGAACCAGAGAGTAAGGACGGCTTCAGTGTCACTCCTACTGCACCTAATTAATGCAGGACTCCCAGGAAGTGCACCCAGGTGTTTGAGCAGAGGCCCTGAAAGATTAGAATCTGCCAACACCTCTACATATGGAATCTGCCACCCCTAATGCACCCTAAAGTATACCTTCTCAAAAGCAAAATTCAGCTACTCTTCTGATATTAACTTTTGGTATCTAATTAATTCATCAGTCGTTTGTTAAGAGGTAGTGAATTCATTATGACAAGGAGTTGAGACTATGCATTTACAGCTCTGTATATGGGAGAAATCATTTCAGATTGATTTTCCATTTCCAAAAATTCAATTTTCAACACTAAACAAGTCTTCGCCAAAACTTTTTACTTCATGTTTTGTTTGAGCCAGCACCAAATGGTAGGCATTGTTTCCCTTTAATTAAACCCATCTGCAAATTGGTAGAATATTCCAGAGCCTTTGGAAGAAAACTTTCCGAGCTCTATGTTAATTATTTGGTTAATTGCAGAGTCTGGACACCTGGAACTCACACTGATATTCTTGCTCTAGCAGGCACACTAACAAACAATGTGAATTATCATTTTAAAGCACTGGTGTATGTCTCATTGCAACATGGGCACCAATTTTATTTGTCTAGAGTTGCAGACTTAACAAGAAAAAGAGGAGGGGAAACCAGACTTTTTGTTTGGCCAAGCTGGTAACCCTAGCTCCAGAAATCTTATGGCTGAAGCAAGAAAGAGGCCAACATGGTCACAGAGCCAAGTAAGTCTGGCTCTTCAACAAAGAAGAAGCATTCTCCTTGCCCAGTGGAGGGAGAGCAAAACCCACTTACTGATGCAAAGATGCTCCTCAGCCTTCCCCTTCTCTGTGCAGGCTCAAGCACATACTACTCTCTCCTTCTTAATGACCAGCTGCTTAGAACAGGCCTGAGAACAATTCTGAGTCGCATAGTGATCGAGCCAACCTTGGCTTAAGACTTACATTCCTCCTCCTTCTAAAGAAATTAAGTACAGAAACAGTTGAAAGGGGCTATATATAATTCAGGAATCCAGAAATGCAGGAGAGAATCACTTTTGGAAGAAGAGTAGTTTTCTTCCACCAACAGTTGTCCATGGCCAGGGGACACAGCAACAGTTGTCTGTGGTATTAGATCTAATGTGTAATTTGTCTCTAGGCCCAAGTATCCTATACTTCCATTTATTCTGTAGATTGTGAAATCTGTTTTCACAAAGAGCAGTTAAAATTAGTTTGGGAGAGAAAAGCAACCTAGAGGAGCAGAAAATGGAGAGAATGAGAAAAAAAGCATTTTCCATATGGAACTCATCAGAGGCTTCAGACTTTTGGGGACACTTTGACCTCATCTTTACCTTTGTAAATATCTATGCTCCCTTTTTTCTCCTGATGTGTTCCACCCGTTAACATAAGGCAAAATCTTTTCCTTAAACAAAGAATATGAAGAAATGAGTCTGCTTTCAAGCTTGCTTTGGTTTATAATACAGCCTCTTTTACAAATGTTCATGTTTACTATAAGCCATTCAGAGTTTCAAACATATTATGAAATTTTCACCCTTCCATCTACTTTTAGAATACAGTTTTTGCCTGGACTTGGTAATGGGTTTACTAATCTTTCATTGGTTATATAAGAAAACTCTTCACTGTAGCTCCAACCAGGGTTTCTCAACCTTGGTACTACTGACGGTTTGGGACAGATAATTCTTTGTTATGTTCTGTGCATTATGGGATATTTGGCAGCATCTTTGGCTTGTACTCACTAGTTGTTAGCAGCACCAGTTGTGAAAACCAAAAATGTCTCCAGATATTGCCAAATGCCCCTGAGGGGGCAATTCCTCCCCTTACCCTGGAAACAATGGCCGCTGGGTTTAGGAAAATCATTAAAATATGACAAGGAGATGTTAAAGTAGACACCAATTTGAAAGATCAAAATCTTTGTTTCCCAAGTATTCCAATACTTGAAGAGTATTTTAAGAGATCCTATTTCATAGCCTATATAATTGCCATCCCCCTGTCCTTCCCTAATTACATGGTAAGATGATCTAATGGTCTCTGACAAGGCAGAATCCACTCCCAGCCCCAAGAGAGATGGTCAGTCATGAGAATCCCATTTCCCTTTGCCAGTCGTTGGTCAAGGGATGAGAATCATGTTGCTTAGTTCTATACGATGAGACATAAGAAGGTGAAAAATGTTTGAGAAGAGAACCCCCTTATATAAGATTAAAAAAATAATAATAAAAACAATAATAATAATCTCTAAGGAAAAATCTTTTTGCATATTTCTCTTTCCCCCACTTGGATCTCTGCATTTGAATGTGACTGTATTGTTGGAGCTTCAGTAGCCATCTTATATTCACAAGGACCTGAAGAAAAGAATGAAAGGCCAATAGCTTGAGGAAGGTAGAGTAGAAAGAACAAAAGGCCTTCAGTCCCC
>NW_006436284.1:5131913-5139364 GCF_000325575.1 Pteropus alecto
AGGCTGCTTGTCAGTTGAAATAATTCAATACTTTTATCACTTAGCTAAACCAATAGTTGGCAAACTCTGGTCTGTGAGTCATATACAGGAACTAAGAAAATTATTTTTACAATTTTTAAAAGATTGTTAAAAAATAAAAATAAACAACCTTATATGACCCACAAAGCCTAAAATGTTTACTGTGTGGCCCTGTACAAAAAAAGTTTGCCAATCCACAACCTAAACCACTCACAGAAGGTGTCTTGTAATTTGCAACACAAAGCACCCCTAACTAATGCAAGTACTGATATCTTCATTTCACAATTAGAAGCTCAAGGCTGCCAATGGTAAGCTCAGGTAGACAGTCAAATATAAATTTGCCATTATTTCAATTTATTGTAAAGTTAAGCCAAATTGAGTCATCACAAAAGCATTTAACAAAGTTTTCTATTCTTTAGAGAGTCAAATAATAGTCTTGATTGTACAAATCGGAATAGACAAAGCCTCTTGAAACACAGTGTGTTCCGTGAATACCTTCAAAGGAGGCCAGACGGTCCCACTATCTGGAGCACCAGGCCATTTCCTGCATTTAGAAGTCAAACATAGAGACTCCTAGGAGGAAAAGACATGGCAGAAAAACATTAGATACAAAGTCACTGGTTTGATAAATAACCTCTTCTACTTGCTGAAACAGTTCTTGCACTTCCTTACTGACTCACTCAGAGAGAGTGAATCCTCAGGGATAAATATTCAAAGCCTTCCTCCATTAACTCCAGCTCCCATGTTAACACTGCTGTTGCGTGTCGAGACAGCATGGTCTGTAGCGCCTTGGTAAAGGGTTTAAATATTGACCACATCTTATGCACGCAGAGAGTTTGGTCTAGAAGAGGCACACAAAGCTCATTGTGGAGAGCCCATAAGATGAGTATTGTACAAAAGTTACAATAAACATCTGTCAACATCTAACCGTGGGACCATAACAAAGGACTGAGTGACTAGCAGGGCCAGGTTTTTCTCAGTAGATCCAATCTGCTTTTCTTTGCCTTTGTATCCCAGTGCTTATCCCGGTATCTGGCCCACAGTAGAGAGTCAATAAGGAACAACAGCCCTCAGTCTACACCCAGTATTGGTTGTGCTTCAGTGTTGGGTTGGTTTGTCGGCAGAGCTTGACCATGTCAGGATCCAGATTCACCCATGTTTCCCAAGGAGCACACTTTTCTACTGGCTCAGTGACTGGAGAGGCCATCTGCTCACATGGAAGGGCCCTGAAAAGACTGACTTGGGGACTGCTGGAGCTTTTTAGAAGGGGTGTCACTGTGACAGTGGGAACAGTTATGCTCCTTTCTGGCCTAGGACTTGGAGTTGTGGGTTCCAAGTCGGTCTGGGGCTTTATAAGAGGTTTTCTCTTTTCTACCTTCTGGCCCAGCAGCCAGGCACACAAGGCCACTACAGTTACTAGTAGCAGGAAGACCACAGCAGCCAAGGGTATGATGACCATCAGAGGATAACTGCTCTTCCTGGGCTGGGTGGGTGCCCAAGGGCTGTCTTTGGTGGCAGCTTGTGGCCAAATGACCCCAGTGGGAGAAACCTTGCCATCCACAGTAGGCCCTTCACCACTGTGTCGTCCCCAGGGATCTGGTTTCTGCCATCTGATTTGAGTCAGCTTCCCCAGAGTTTCTGTCTGTGCCATGGGTCCTGAGGAAACCACAGGTTTTTCCTGAGAGAGAGCTGAAGTCACAAGGTTATCTGCAGTGACTAATAAAGATACATCAGGGGTAAAACGCTGCAAAAGTAAGGCATCGGGTGGCACTATGGAGAAGGGGAGATAGCCTATTGCTGGTTGAACGTGGTCTGCCCGCAGCAAGAAAGTGAAGGAGTCATTCAGAATATCAGTGCCGGTTAGATTGGCATGTGAATCAAGCATCAACAGTCCTTGGTCAATGTCCCACTGAGTGAATAGAGTGGCGTCTTCCATCAGAGTGCCATGGCCCACTCTTCGTACAAGTCTTCCATGGACAGGGGGTTCTGTCACTTCAAATTTGGGATCACTATTAGTCCTATTAGCAAGCTCAGAAGCATCAAGGTCCTTTCTTGTCAGCTGATAAGCCACTCTGTTGGTAACTGTCAGGTCTGACAGAACCTGCAGCAAAGGCTGCACCCTGATGTTCAGTGTTAGTCCTGTCAGGTTGCTTTCTGATGTGAACACTGAGAACTGTAGCTGGTCCTCTGAGGCCGTGAGGTTTGTCATGTGGTAAGAGAGTCTTCCTGAATCTAGATCCTCCTGTCTAAAGCTGACGACCATCTGGTTTTCAATGAGCAGATGCCCATGTTGGAGAGGACATGTTATCTTGTACATGATTTGGGGGATCCTCCCATTGGTCATTGCTGACAAATGAGCGTTGGTGATTGAGATGGTTGTCTGGCCTTGTGGGAGAAGTAGGTCAGTGAGGTTGACAAGGGTGATGGAGACAGGGATGACATCCAGATGGAACAGCTTGTAGAGTGGGCGGTGCTGGCCATCAGTCACACTAAAGTAAAACGCTCCAGAGGATGGGCTTCCATCTTGTGTGAACCACACTTGAGAGTCATCAATGTTGGCTTGTGTGAAATGGTGAACTGGGGTGTCTAGATGGTGAGCCATTGACAAAAAGCCATTATTAGGACTACGGATGATTGTATATCTGATCTCCTCTGGAGAATTGTCTAGATCTTCCACTTTTAGTTTATCAGGTCCCACAACCAACCTACTGCCCTGCAGAACTTTCAACCGAAGCTCTTTTGTCTTTAATTCTGGTGTCTGGTCATTAATAGGAGAGATGGTGATGTTAAACGTCTCTTCAAGAAAGTCAGCCTCTGGCTTAGCGACAGATTTATTCTTTGGGTTTGGCCAAACAGCAAAGGTAAAATTATCAGCCAGTGATTCAGAGTCATCATGAACATATGTGATTCCGAATTTATTAATTATATACTGGGGAAAATAAGGTTTTCCTTTGGTAATATTTCTCTCTCCAACCATAATGGTTCCATGGTGCGGAAGAGATGTAACCTGGAACCAGATTTCGTAAGAAGAACGCTGAGATTCGGGCAATTTCAACAAGAAGTTGGAAGCATCCAACTTAGATTGGTCAATGAGAACTTTGTCTCCCTCCTTGACAGCAGCTCCTGTTAAACATAAATGTAGGGAACAAGGTGGCATTTCATTAGAACTTTCAGATGAAAGCAGTAAGACACTTTCTCCCTCAAATTTGCCTGTCCCAGTGAATTATTCAAAACACTTTTATCGCTCAAGGGCCTTAATTAACATTGCTATCCAAGGCATCTTTTGAAAAACTAAAAGTTAAATATACACATCCACACTACTAAGTCAACATTTCAGACAAGTGAGTTTTCGAACCTTGAGATTCATTATAAAATGTTACTCTCCTAACGTATCTACTACCGGATGTTCCCTTGCCAAGGAAATGGGTGCAGCTTTCAATATCCTTTCCTTTCAAGAACTTAACCCTATTTGTCATTTTCATTTCTAGCAACAATTTTCAGTCATGGGCATGGTGAAGTCTCCATTTGGAAGTACAAATAAAATTCTTTAAAGCTAATTTCTCATCCTTCCCCACCCCTCACCCCACTACAACTATTAAAGTTTATAAGAAAAAGCCCAGAGAAAGAGCACACACAAAGAAATTACAAATTTTTATAACCATAAGTTTTATTTCAAAGGGTGATATCATGGCATTGGCAATTAAAAAAGAAAAGATGTGTCTCCAAATTGTCCCTATTTTAATAAGTAGAGATAAAGCACTGACTATAGCAGTGTGGCTTTACCTGTATTAGCAAGCAGACGACTCTGCCGACCAGGTTCATTAATTTCACATGAAATAGTTATATGAAACTTCTCAGGGCCTAGAGCTGCTGGGGGGGAGGACACTGTAAACATGAAAGAATCTTCTACAGTCCGGCCAGTGTTCTCATGGTCCACATGCTGGTATAATATCAGCTGTTCATTGACCTGGCCAGAGAGTAAAAAATCAGCACCTGGCTTCAGGGATAATACAAAGATTAACACATACCCTAGCCGCCTTTTCTACTCATACTTAAATTATTGCACAGATCCATACAAATGCAGGAACATTAAAAATGTGCTCACTTACTTGTCAAACCTAGGTGATTCTATTTATCAGAGGAAGAAAAGCACATTGATTTTGAAATGACTAATGCCTAAGGTATTTGTATTATAGAAAGTTTATAATGAACCTCCATCTACCTACCAGAAAGCTCCAACAACTATCAACTCATAACCAATCTTGTTTCATATATACTCCTACCCAAGTTTCTGCCCAATAGATTATTTTGAAGCAAATCACAGACATCATAACATTTTACCTGTACATATTTTAGTAAGTATTGGTAAAAGATGACTCTTTTAAAAACACAATGCCACTATCACACCTAAATATTATACACACTTAATATCATCAAATATCCAATTAGTGTTCAAACATCTCTGATGGTCTAGTACAATTTTTTTTTACATAGTTGCTTTGTTTGAGTTGGGATCCTAAGAAGTCCACCTATCACATTTGTTCGAGTGTCTTTTAATCTATATGTTCCCCTTCTCTAATATTTTTCTTGTAATTTATTTGTTAAAGAAATTGGGTTGTCTTGTAGATTTAGTTTCCTACATTCTGGATTTTGCTAATTGCATCCCTATAGTGTTTAACATATTCCTCTATCTCCTGTAGTTCCTGTATAGTGATAGCTAAATCTAGAGGCTTAATAAAAAGGAGGTTCAATTTTTTGTTAAGAATATTTTACAGGTTGTATGGTATATTTTCTCTTGTATCTCACTGCAAGGTAAAATAACGTTGGGTTACTTCTCTTTTGGATATGTTAAGATTGAAAGATGGATTCAAGTGTTGCCAGGTTGCTCCATCTATTTTAAAGTTCCCCATCAGCCTGTCACCTAATAGTTTTATAGAGTCATTGATATGATTGCCTAAATTTCTTATTTTTGCAGTGGCAAAACAACAATATCATTTTCTCATTCCTTCTTGATTCTTATTTGAAATTTTTCTATAAAGAACTGTCCCTCATCAGCTATTTGGTTACAATAAGGTACAGTGCATGCAGAAAAGACAAGACAAATGCTTGATTTCTTCTCTTATCCACCAATTTTTAGAAGAGTCCCTCGGCTCCAACCTCCAAACATGACTATTGTTTTGATTTTGTTGTTTGTTTCTTTGTTTTAGAATCGTTATAACTCATTAATTTTAATATATGATGTTTTAAATTCCATTGCAATTAGTATTCCCATTGATGTTCAAATTTTTCCACCTTGCTTAAGGTATTTTTCAAGATTTAATATTAGTTCCTAATGCTTGTTGCTTGTCAATGTTCTTTCTAACTCAATCCATGGAGATGGGTTCCACCAGTATTTTGTTGTCCAGATAACATGTGGGTAGTCCTTCTTTCAACAACAATGATTGAAAGTTCCAAAAATTGTAACCACAGAAGGAAAGGCTATAGATAAAATACTTAATACTTCTATGGGTGATATCTTTTTCTGACCTGCTACCTATTATAACATCCGAACTTACATCCCTATAGGTATTTGAATGTCCACATCAAAAGTGCCTAGGATAAACTATTATATAATTTACAGAGTAATTAAGTCTATTTCATCAGTCAGTATATAGAAATTAATAATTAATTCACAACTGTGTTAATTAACAGAATGTGGTGATGTGCTGCTCTGTCTCATTTCTGGTACAGTGGAGGTATCTAGAATGAGGCTTTTTGGTCTAGTGAGTTTCCATGGAATACAAGTTCTCTTTTTCCAGAATGGCCAACAACTGTTGGTAAGTTTTTATTCCTTATCCTTTCAAGGATGACGCAAGGAAATGCTGTCACTTGGGGATTTTAAATGAGGAGAAGAAAATATCATTTCAACATTTCCTCATAAATAAGCAAGGTTACTCATGAGGAATTGGAGTTTCTCCAAAGACAGTAATTTCTGGTACTAACTAGTTTTATTCAGCAGCTCTGCCATTTCTATTCCCAGCTTAAGATTTATGACAAAAGATTAGTCATAAATGTATTCCTCCTCCCAGAAGCAGTGACTGTGCCATGGATTCTGGACTGGAGGATGGTTCCTAAAAGTTTCCCATTCTTCCGGAGAGAAGCATAATATTATATGGAAAAATAGACTCAGTTTCTAATATTAAGTAACCTAGTCTATTAACCAAGAGGAAATTCTTCCCGGGAGCTGGACAATCTTGTCCACTGCTCCTTTGGTATAAGTGAAAATTAGTTCCCCTGAAAATTATATAACGAGTTATTAGAATAATCTAAGGATCTTCTGATATCTGTAGTATGGAGAGTGATTGTCACAGCGAAAGAATGGTTCTCATAGATGACAACATGTGAGATGAAGGTCAGAAATCTTATGAGAAAAGTAATTGAAGGAGAGTCCTATACATGGCCTTGTACTTCTGAAGACTAGTGGAGCAGAGGTCTATTATAGGTTCAGTTTTTGGAAAGACATTTTAAGAGTGAGAAATCATGAGTAACCCATTGTTTACACCGGAGAATGAGAGAATTTGATTAGATTCATCTTGAGCGTCTGAGCTTTAAGACTGGAGAGCATGTAATGAAAAGTGTGGAGCTAGAAGTCAAATGGAATAAGGGTGTCTGTGAAATGTCAACACGCCGGTCATGCACTGAAAGAGGTTTGAGGTGAGTAGTTTTAAAGTTTAGAAGACAGCTTTGCCTCATCAGCTTTGAGAGTTAGGTTCTAAGGTATGTGTGTGTACGTGTGTTGGGAAAGGACCAGAAAAGGGAGAATGAGATCAAGACTTGATGAAAAAAAGTATAGGGTAAACCTGAGGAGAGAAGGATCTCAGAAAGGCTTAGAAATTTTGTTACCTCAAATAGAAAGCAGCCTTAGGAAAACTTCTAGCAGGTCTGCATATTTCCACTGTGTTAAATATAGGTAGATAAGCCACTTAGCTGGATACCTGGGCTCTTGGATTAAAGAGAGGGGAGAAGGGAGGTTTTTGTTTCCTGTGGATTTAGATTAGACCAGAGATTTTCTCTTTTACAGATGGAATCTTTCTGAAATGTCATTAGAAATTCAATGATGTAGAAGTCCAACTAATAAATGTAGAAGAAAAAACAGAATGAGAAAAATCACCATTTGGCAACCACCATAGTAATAAATGTTTCAAGCAAGAATCCTAAAATGATTGTAAAAACTAGTGAGCTAAATTGTGATGAGATAAAGGACACTTAAATAGTTCCAAAGTGTCTTCTCACAAGAGACTTATTAATTACAAAGGGGCAAATAGTACCTTCACAGTTGAGAAGTCTGCAAGACAGTACCCAACCAAGTGATAAACGAAATATCATTAGTGACAGACAAAGTGAGCATCAATGCCTCCTGACATAAAACCCTGAGGACCCAGCATCTCTCATGG
>NW_006436284.1:5139388-5157241 GCF_000325575.1 Pteropus alecto
TGAATCTAATCATGAGGAAACATGAGATAAAACCAAACTGAGAGACATTCTACAAATAACTAGCCTGTCCTCTCAAAAACTATGTCAAGGTTGCAAAAGTCAACACGACGACTGGATGGTTTCCAGGTTAAAGAAGACAGTGGACACTTGACAACTAAATACTGTATTTTTCTTTCTTGCTATAGAGGACATTATTGAAACAACTTGTAATATTTGAATAAGGCCTATAGATTATATAATAGCAATATACGAATGTTAATTTCATGATTTTGTATACTGTAATTATAAAAGAGAAGGCCTTGTTTTCAGGATATATACACTGAGATATTTAGAAGAAAGAGGGCATCATGTCTGCAACTGTCTCTCAAATTTTCAGAAATGTGGGTGTGTGCATATATATCTGTGTGTGTGCCTGTGTGTATCTGCGTATGCATGTGTCGGAAAGGAAATACTAACATTTAGGAACTGTGATTAATAGTATATAGAATTTTTTGTACTGTTTTACAATTGTTATATAAGTCTGAAATTATTTATAATAAAAAGTTAAAAATAATTTTAAAAAGTAAATCCATGGCATTTTACTATATCGACTTTAAGAAGGGAGCAATAGTCCCTTTTCTCTGATGACTCATTTCTCTGATGATGCAGAATGGGGGAAGGAACTCACAAATGCCTTGGCACTCTGAAATCAAAAAGTGATTGTTTCCTATCCCGACATGGTACCCTACCCACCCCAACTTGATGCCTTTCTCTAGGACTTTAACAAGGTTGTATTCCTACCTGGCTCATAAATGGGTGGACATGTGGTTCCAAATCCTAGACCTTCTCAGAATAGTGCTTTTATTGAAAGGATAATATGATACCACCCCTTGGATCTCTGAGATCTAAACCTTCTGGATCTCATATCCTTGATTCCTATAGAACCACACAGAAAAATATTTGTTAGAGGTTGAAGAGATAAATTTGACTCTAAGAAGGCTTGAGGTCCTATTTACTTTTCTTTGATGAGTTAAAGCTTAGAGTTGAGAGGCTGCTGAGAAGCTCAGAGAAGTTGGGAATTTAGGGAACTCCTCTATCTCCCCCAATCACAGGGCTCACTGATAGCAGAACTGGGACCAGAAGCTAGATCTCCAAGCTTGTAGATAAGAGATCTTTCTCCAGTAGACTGTACTGAGGCCTCCTTGGTTCCAACTGCTTGATTTATTATTCTTTTTCCTCCAAGAAAAAAAATGGACACTTATTAATATGAAAATGGAAACAGAGGAGTGTAGTAGAATTTGAGCCTTGGACTGATCAGATCTAAGTTCAAATATGAATATTACAAACTTTCAGCTCTGTGATTTTTATGCAAGTCATTTAATCTCTCTGAGCCTCCATTTTTGCATTAAAATATAGAATAATATCTCACTTGGAGTTATGCATTTGACCTAACTGGTCTATCATCTTTTCAGTGCTCAAAATGGCTCTGAATATTTCTAGGTCTTTCAAGAAAGCATTAAGTCCTCACTGACCAATCTCTTACTGGGATATCAGGGGATTCTGGTTAAGATGGAAGGTTAAACTCATTTTTTATAGCAGTCATGGCACAAGACTATTAAGCAATCAGAAAGTTCTAAATCATGCCTAATAAAATAAAAATTTTCCATAAAAACAAAGGAATTTGTAGGCTGGAATCTTGGCACATATTTTAGGAGCTTATTTTCAGTTGGTTGGTAAGTATTAGTTCACCACTCTATACTTGGCATTTCAATAATATTTGTTTAATGAACAAATAAACTACTTTAAAAGTGCTTTACAAAATTTAATTATGAAATATATATTTATATCATGAAAGAGTAGTATTTCTTATCCATTTATTTAATAAAAACACATAGACAGTACCTAACTTTTATCGAGAACTAAATACATACATTATGTAACTCAATTTATTTAATTTTGTTTTAGGGGGCACTTATTATGCCCATCCAACAGACTTAAAAAAGAAACTGAGGCTCAGAAATTTTAAATAATTCATCTATAGCTAACAAGTGGAAGAGCATGTTTTTATTCTAGTCCCATGTGATTCCAGAATTTGTGCCTTTCCCACAACACTAGTCAACAGTGTGAAAAGCTCAATGAGACTCTAGGCAACCAAGAAATTCACAAGATATGCTCTCCAACCCTAAGGAGTCTAGTAATGTAGAAAGTCAGTTGGCAGGATAGACAAATGCCATTTTGTGATCTGGACTGGCTTAGGTACAGTCACTGTTGGCCAGAGTTTATAATGACTCAAAGAAATAGCTCACATACTGTATTCTATATACTGTGTTCCAAATGGCAAGCTAAAGAAAGACTATATTCTAATTCTTCTATACTATTGCCTGCCATTGTTGACCAGGTAGAGACTTTCTCATAAGACATCAGGGGTTAAAAAGGTAGGATTGAGAGGAAACAAGTTTCTACCTGGCTCCAATTTGAGGGTAATTCCTTTCTGAGCTCCAAGGTAACCAGCAAATAACCTTTTCCGTTAGACTAAGTTTTTTTTAAACCTGGAGGCAGAGAGCTAAGAGTTGTTGTGAGTACACCTGGAAGAACCCAGAGATGAAGCAGGAGCTCTGATATGTCATGTTTGGTGGTGTCAACCATGGCATGAAATCTGATGATATTTTCCCCTAAAACATGTGGACATTCCTTAGATCTACAAAAGTACATGTGGACAGGGCTGAGTTGTATGAGAATAAAATTGTCAAACTTGGCCAAAAGGCAGGGCTAGAATGCTCTGGAGAATATCAACATTCTGAGGGTTCTTCTAAATATAGCTCCCTATGATCCTGACCAAAAAAAAAAACCAGAGCATGAGTCCTTTACATTGATCTTTCCCACAGTGGAGCCTAAAAGTCAATCACAGCTTTGAAACTCCCACTGGAAAAGAGAGTAACCAAATTATCTTAGGGTCAGCTGGGAGAAGGGGGAGGAAGAGAAGGAAACATGGAGTCCACTTGCTTGCTTCTCCACAACATGACGGCTTTGCCAAAGCTCTAAGTCTGTGCACAAAACGGTGGTTGACCAGAAGGAGCAAGGGATAAAGAACTGGCCAAAAAAATCTCTATCTTGGGCAGATAATCATGGGGAAAAGAGATTACAGACAATTCAAAAAGGTAAAGTCTCTAAGGTTCTATGTGGGTTCACCAAAAAATCCTAAAAGCTAAGATTCACAAGACAACAAGATCCTGTGTTCTTGAAGGATGAGCTCAGAGAAAAGACTTCTTTCTATGTACCCTTTCTTATTTCCACCATGACTGGCACTACCACATTTGTAGAAGGTAGCCGGGCACAGGGGGTTCAAGGTTCTCAGAAGAAGTTAGAAGTCCAGGGCCACAGATTAGAGGTTGCAGATAATAAATAAAATGGAAACTGGGTTAAGTTCTGGGAGTAGTTTTCCTTAACGAGAATGGATAGAAGAGGCATTTTAGGAAAACTAAGCTCCAAAATGGTGAAATCTCCAGCTAGAAATGAGCAATTGAAAAACAGGTCCAAATAATTATCCAAGAAGTTATGGCTCATGCCCCTCCATGACTGGGTCAGACTCTAAATAAAAATACTGGAACAAAAGTTGTTCAGGGAGCCCAGCAATATATTTATCTATAGCCCCACATGGCAGAGAGGTCCAAATCCACATTTATATAGAAGTAAACATAGATTCTTAAGGGTCTTACATCATTACAAGAATGTAGACCTTTAATAAGACTACCAAATGAAATTATATAAAAGGTGATTCATTGAGAAACACCAGAAGGTAGTATGGGACATCTTATTTTTATTACATGTGAGTGTAGCAGGCTAAAAATGCCCCCCAGAATAGCAGGTCTTATACCCTTGAATCTGTATATGTTACCTTGCATGGCAAAGACTTTATAGATGTGATTAAGTTAAGGATCCTGAGATGGAAGGTTGTCCTGGATTATCCACGTGGGACTTAACTGCAAAGGGAGGCAGAGGAATATTTGACACAGACAGGAGAGGAGAAGCCAATGTGACTTTGGAGGCAGAGATTGGAGTGATGCAGCCACACAGTAAAGAATGTTGGCAGCTACCAAAAGATGGAAGGGGCAAGAAAGGAATTCTCCTCTAGAGCTTCCAAAGTGCCCAGAGCCCTGCTGCTACCTTGATTTCAGCCCAGTGAAATGCATTTCAGATTTCTGGCCTCCAGAACTACGAGAGGATACATTTCTACTGTTTTAAGCCACCAAGTTTGTGGTAATTTATTACAGCAGCCATAGGAAATTAATACAAGGAGAAAGGATAAACCGCTCTCACTGAAATGGTAATTGGTTCTACTGCTTTTTCAAAGAAGGAGCCAATAATTCTAAGAAAAAGATATATATTTGGTCATTCAAAGCCATTGGGCCAGGAACCATCAGCCAATTGCCAGTTCGAATAATGAATAGGTGAGTAAACGACACCACAAGCCAGTAATTTCTACACATGGAAAAGGATGCTCAAACATAATTTGGTGAACTGTACCGGCAAAACCAAAATTGAAAAAAAAAACTGGTGGAAAATGTCCAAAATGATGACTGAGTCTACTTGCCACTGAGCTGGGTACTAAAGAAACATGATAAAAGCAGGGGTGAGGGTGGGTAGTAGTGACCACTACACAAAGACACTCACCCTTCCCTGCTCAGAAAATTAAAGAGCCAACCTTTAATGATCCCATTGTACTCCCCATTACACTATAATAAATTAATTTCTATCCTATGGGAAATGTGTTAATTTCTTAAAATGTAAGTGTTGTCTTGAACAATAAATCCAGATTCTGGGAGAAGAGGTAATTAGACAAAATTCATTACCCAGAATCGATTGCATTATTTCCTAAACGTGGCCCTGGAAACCTGTATCTTCTTGCAGCAGGAAGCAGAGACATGATGGACAATCTTCCATTCACAGCAGCACATTGGCTAAAATGCAATTACTGGCTTTATGGAAATGAAAAAAGGCTAGGCGTCATGAACCTCAAAACCAGGACACTTTACTTTGTAATGATTCTCAATTATCTAAACAAGCACTAGAATGAGAATCACTCAATTAGTCTCATCTACTTGGAAGAGATTAGTGCTTTATAGAACTCATTTCTTAACTTTGTTCACACAGTCTTTGAAATAAACGATAATTTCTCTAAATTCATAAAAAACTTTCATTTCATTTTAAATATGATGATTCACCTCTTCTGTGTATTCATATGTTTAATTCTTCGGGATATAAGATTTTCAGCACAAGTTTTTGTAGTTTAGCTTTTCCTAGTTAGGCAAATGTAATATTACGGTAGAAAACAAGAATGGTACTTGTTTATCTTGGTAGGTTGACATGGTATGGCTTGAAAAAGTAGTGAATTTATTCTGTAATAAGAAAATATTTTGAGCTATAATAAAGCAAATGTTTTCCCCACAATTATTTTGCCAAAGCATGATATTAAGCGTAATGGACGGAGTCTAGATTTCCTTCATAAGCTGTATCCATACAGAGCTACTGATTAAAATGATCATTTTTATTTATCTATAAAAAGCAAAAGAGGGTGTGATTTTTATGGGCAAATGATACAGTGGTTTTTCCTCCCACAGCTGAGAGTGGTGGAGGACTGGAAACAATTTAGTCCTTTATGGTAAAGGTATGAAAGAGGATTCAACCATCAACTGCCTAAAACTTTCTCCCAGCTGGATACTTAGCAGGTTACTGGCTGGAACAGACTCTTAAAATTAGAAAAACTGGTCTAGAAAGCCATAAAACATTCAAAGCCATTTGATTATGTGAACGTGGCTGGATAGTTCTGAACTCCTTTTACTACTGAAATTGTTTTTTGAGTAATACCTCTTTTCACTAACCAGATTGAAGAGGTCTAATCAAAGCACATAATATGTGCTCAATAAATGTCTTCATTAAGTAATTTCAGAGAAAAGGTTTTGGCCATCTCCACTACCTCCAAAACCGGTCCCGCCATTTCTTTTGCTTCCCAAAAGAGCTGCTTGGAAGTAATCGGAACCATCGTAAAACGCCTGAGAGTTGACCATGATTCTATTTGGCAGAGGTCATAAAACTGCAGATTTTAGAAAAAGAGTCACATTCCATTTGCATGTGAAAAAGGAGACAGGATCTGGAAAGGGGAAAGTCAGGAAGATGAATAATAAATGTCTTTCTCTTCCTAGGTCACAAACAAAAATGTGCATTTTTGAACACAATCGGAATGTCTTTAGGTTGACACCAACTGTTCTGAATTTATTGATGATGCCCTTCTCCTACTCAATGCAAATTTAATGCTTTAATGTTTTCTAATATTATTTTACAATAACCATATGTTATTTTCATACTCAGAAAAACATGCACACTGGAAAGCGCCAGAGTTAGTATTTTGGTTCATATCCTTACAGAGTTTTCTCTGCCTGCCCCTTCCTCTACCCACATTATTGCTACTGAAGTGGAAAGGGAGACAAGACATTTCAATGAAATTTATTCGTAGAAATTTAGTAGAGCCTATCCTGTAAAAACACCTCCAGTTCACTATGGCAGCTCTCAGCTGATCTGGGAGGGACCCTTCCATCAGGTCCTTTTTGCCCTGACTTGCCCCCCAACCCCTACCCCCACCCCATTCCGCCTCCAGCCAGTGCTCCGCCCAAGGATAAAGTGCTTCATCCAGGCATGAGGCCCCCTGACATCTTTCTCAGCCCCCACCTGGCATCATCACTCAGGGAAATGTTTTCCAGAACACCAGGCACTCTCCCCCAGAGGGAAACAGTAAGTAGGTTATAAGGTGAAGCAAATCTCATTCTCCTCTAATGACCTCATTTCCATGCATTTAATCACTATAGCACTTCAGGGTAAACACAGAAGCCAGTTCCAGTGTCCCAGAAAATTCTCTGCCCTATAAAACTAGTCTTTTGGCCACAATGAGAGGAAAAGAACGTCTCACATTTCCAAAAACAGAAAGATAATAACAGCAGCCTTAGCTGCCATTTATTGTCTGCTACAAATGGGGCAGTGTGTTAAGCACTTTTGTATTCTTTATCTGTATTAATCCATTACAAACTCTAAGAGGAAAGTATAGCCTAGAGGATAGGAGCATGACCTAGAGTCAAAACCCTGAGTTCAAGTCCAGGCTCTGCCACTTCTGAGCTGTGTAACTATGGGCAGGTTGCTTAACCTCCCTATGCTTTAGGATCCAAGCCTATAAAGTGAGACCATGAATAATACAGAAGAAAGCTTAGAACAGTGCCGGGGACATGGTGAATGTTCAAAATGGTTTCATTATTACCACCGCTTTTTACATTCTACAGATGAGGAAAATGAGGTTTAAGAGATTTGTAATTTGCCCTAATTCACAGAGCTAATCCAGATCTTCTGACTGTAGGGAGTCATGGGACTGTCCTCAGCCATGACTGGTTAGCAGTATCAAGGAACAACAACAGGGCACCTGATTTCTATATTACGTGCTCTCTCCACAGGCAGAGAGTGTAGGCTGCTGAACTGAATTTCTAGACTCTGAATATATCATTGAAGCTGCTTTATGAAGACAGGAATCATCACATTCAGGGCTGTATTCACATAAAAAGCCTGATACACAGTCTGATACCTTGTGTACTATAAAAAGAACTCTCCTTTGTCTTCTGAGTCAAAGCACGGGGCCAGGCCCTGGCACGGTGGGTGCATGCTTTGGGGAGGAAAGGGCTGTGTGTGGTACACCTGGTCCAGTTGAAAAGGAGAAGGAAATTCCTCTCTCACCACGCCTGACTTGTGGCTGTGGCACTGCCCAGGTTGTGCTTTCACACTGGAGCCTGCCCTTGTCCCTACGAGGGCCAACACTGGGTTCAAAGGCCCCTCTTCCCAGACACCCCTGTGCAGGCCGCTTACAGTCCTCAGCCCAGGGTCACGTGTCGCCTGCCCCATCTGCCATTGTTAATACACTTTTTTTTTCTTTTTAACCCTATGCTATACTCTAAGTCCCATGACTGTTTAGTAACTACTAATTTGTACTTCTTCACCCCTTTCACCTTTTTCACCCTGCCCCTAATCCCTCTCCCCTCTGGCAATCGCTGGTTTGTTCTCTGTATATATGAGTCTGTTTTCCTTTAGTTTTTTTTTTGTTTGTTTATTTTGTTCCTTAGATTCCATAAACAAGTGAAATCATATGGTATTTATCTTTCTTTGTCTGACTTATTTCACTCAGCATAATACTCTCTAGGTCCATTCACCTTGTTGCAAATTGTAAGATTTCATTTTTTTAAAAATAGCTGAGTAATATTCCATTGTGTGTGTGTGTGTGTGTATATATATATATATATATAACTTCTTTATCCAATCATCTGTCGATAGGCACTTAGGTTGCTTCCATATCTTGGCTATTGTGAATAGTGCTGCCGTAAACATAGGGGTGCATAGATCTTTACAAACTAGTGTTTTGGTTATTTAAGACATTTTCTTCATACTTGCCTCTTGGTTCTTAAAGTAGAAGGAATAATAAGAAAAATAAAACCAAAATAATTGGATTTTAATCAATCAAGACTTTGCCTCTCACTCTAGGGATTTAAAACTAGCTTGGAGTTTTAATTCCTGTTTACAAATGTGTTGTATTCTAAAGGTAGTTTGTTCTCATAGGAAAATGTAATCCACATGTGTTTATAAACAGTTTTCAGATTAGCCCACTGTGGCAGATTGTTCTGTTGTTCCGATTATTCAGGGCCTCCTCCCTGTGAAACGATTCTCCTCCACCCCATTGACTTCAGGCTTGCTGATGTGACCTTCTTTAGTCAATGAGATGTGAGCACAAGTGATACACAGCACTTCAGAGCACAAACTTTAAGAGTCATCACATGGTTCCACCATCACTGTTTTTCTCTCTGCTACAAATACAGCAATGACGACGAGAGAGGCTCCTCCTACAACTTGGACCCTGGAATAAAGGAGACACCCACAGCCAACCCACAGCTCATATGCAATACAAGTGAGTAATAAACTTGTTATTTTAAGCACTGAGATTTGGGAGTTTGTTACTGCAGCATAATCTGGTGGATCCTGGCTACCATATCCACTAAGACCTATATAGAACATATTAATCTAAAATATTACATATTTGCAAAAAAAGTAGTGGAAACTAATGCTTTAAATAATCATCATCAATTTCTTTTTTTAAAAAACTAGGGCTAGAGCCAAGGCACCTTTATGTGACTAATATCATTCTTGTCAGTGTTCAAAATGTAAACCAATCCTTTGGGCACATTAAGCTCCCCACAGAATGCTTAGTTTTCATCCTAAGCCTTTTGTTTTTCATCCAGAGTGCATCTGTGACCTACAGAATTTATACTTCCTCCTTTCAGAGTCACATCCAGAGCTTCTGCTAGCCTCGTGATCTGCCCCCTTAAATGCATCCCCGACAAAGGCAATAGCAAAGCAAAAGTCAAATGTAATTCTGCCACATCACCGTGGAGAGAAATGACTCAAAGGTTGAAGACAGACACTTGCTATTTCCTCTAAACTTGACTTAGGATTTTTTAACTCCTTAGTCATGTAAACCAATAGCCAAATCAACTCTCAGATTCTTGTCCACACTGTTCAGGAACGAAAGAAGAAAGTCGAATGGCAAATGAGAAATATTTAAGAAGACCATTTGAAAATGTAGACATTTAGAAAATGAAATCACATATAAGCAAATGCGTCCAGTCAGTCAGATTCCTAGAATGTAAAAGATAAAAAAAATATAAATAAAAAGGTTTGAGGGTTTATCCATTTAAATATAAACGTATGTGGGTGGTGGTGGTGGTACAGTACCAGCAAAGTTTAAAATAGATGCTTCTGGATTAAATGCACACACATTTATATACACACATCTAATTATAATATATGAAATAATATATATAATATAATACTACATCTTAAATATAAATGTACACTGACATATCCTGTAGATTTACTCCTGCAACTATGCTTTCGATTTTCTTTTAAATCAGCCTTTAGTGATAAAAAGATCACTTCTTATTTATTAGACACAGAGTTCGAATTTGCTTAATGTTTTCTGACAATGGTGTCTCATCTGTGCTCTCTACATGTCCAGTTTTACAACCAGCACAATGAAATGAGTAATTGCCTGGGGAAAAGAGCACATCTGCTTAGCTTAACAGGATGAAGATGAACGAGGGCTGCCCTGCAGAGGCACTCAGCACTGCCCAGCTGCACAGACAGACGTCAAGACTCACCAGATCCTGCGTAAACACGGAAACATGCTCGGTGCTGTTGTCAGGATTTACTCGCATCAGCTTCCCAAGTCTAGGGGAACTTATAACCATAAAAGTTATAGTTCTGTTTCCTGCACTGTCCTCGTCATTGGTCACAGCTCTCAGGTCACGAGAGGAAAGGGGCTTCATGGAACCTAAGTGAAGATTAAAACGTGTAAGTATAAAATATATGAAGGCTGCTGATTCACCAAATGATCTTTATATACTCATGGAAACTCAGGAAAAAACATGGTTACATATGGGGCTACTAGTTAGCCTTAGCTTGTAATTGGGCTGTGAGGGGCTACTTATGGGTGTGAGTTGCTACTGAAGCCAGATGAGATGGGCTCCACATCCCCCGCCGGGACTGTGTGTCTAACCGATCCCTAGAGAAGGAAGGCAATATCAGTGCGTGTAGCACCCAGCTGGGCTTCGGCACAGGAAGGGGAAGCAGACTGTGTGCATTGAGAGTACAGGAGACAGTGCCCTCCCCTGGGAGAACAGAGATGTCCTAGACTGATGGTGGCTGCAGGTACTCGATGGAGTGTTTATCTGCAGACACCTGTTGGGGAGAGGTTGGCTCTTGAACCAACAACATGAGACATCTCTAGAGGACCCCAGGCAAGCAGATTGCACAGAATTGTGGGAAGGAAAGGTCCCATGTGAATGCAAAGTGAGGAAGAATCAGTGACACGTGAATTTGTGTGCGGATGTGACCTCATTGGAAATCAAACGCCAGAGAGGCTTAGAAACATTCAAGTTAGAGCAGTGCTGCTCAAATGCTCTGTGGTGAAGGATCAGCATTTTCCCTCCTAATCCATGGTGAACCAATAATTTTATAAAATACAATAAAATGTCACAGCAATATCAAATTGCTATAAAAATTTCTAAACGCTTCCTCTCACTTTCTATTCTTATGAGTTCATAGACCAGAAGGTTGTGGACCACAACTGAAGGAGCACAGGGTCAGAGTTCATATCCAGCTTCTTGGCATTAATTTAGGTAATAGCCCCATCCTTATAGGGTGACAGGTGAAGAAGAGATTCACACAGCCATCTTGGCTCAGAATCTTCTCTCTTCTGTTTTAGCCCTTGCTTCAGTATTAGGCCTTGCAAGGTTAGCCCTTAGACTAGGCATTTTATAAATTGTTATGAAATTGAGTAAACCACCCAATAAGCCTCCTGAATGACATCCATTTTGCTTTCCTTACTCAGCCATGGTATCCTTAGAGAGTGAGGGCCACCAATCATAGTGTTTAAACTACATTAGGTGCTTAAAAGCAGGACCTCAATTACAGCTAATACAAGGGAGAGCTAGTCTTGGATCAGGAAGATTTCCATCTGCACAAGTATTGTTCTGCATCTTCAGTTTGGAGGCTCTATTTCAAATGTCTGACAACAAAAGAGAGACTAAACAAGTGGTACCACATCAAACTGAAAAGCTTCTGCTCAGTGAAGTAAATCATCAATAAATGAAAAGGCAGCCTATGGAATGGGAGAAAATATCTGTAAATCACATTTGATAATTTGATAAGGGGTTGATATCCAAAGTATACACAGAACTCATACAACTCAATTTAAAAATGGGTAAAGGGCCTAAATAGATATTTCTCCAAAGAAAACATACAAATGACCAACAGGTACATGAAAAGATGGTCAATATCACTAATCATCAGGGAAATGCAAATCCAAACCACAATAGGATGTCACCTCACACCTCTTAGGATGGCCATCACCAAAAAGACAAGCGAGAACAAAGGCTGGCAAGGATGTGGAGAAAAGGGAACCCTGTACACCGCTGGTGGGAATGTAAACTGGTACGACCACTGTGGAAAACAGCATGGAGGTTCCTAAAGAAATTAAAAATAGAACTACTGTACGATCCAGAAATCCCACTTCTGGGTACATATCCAAAGGAAATGAAATCAGTGTTTTGAAGAGATATCTGTACTCTCATGTTCACTGCAGCATTATTCATGATAGCCAAGATGTGGAAACAACTTAAATGCCTGTCAATGAATGAATGGATCAAAATAATGTGGTATAGTATAATGAAATATTATTAAGCCATCAAAAAGAAGGAAATCCTGTCACTTACCACTGGAGGGCATTATGCTAGGTGAAATAGGCTCTACAGAATCTAAAAAAAGGTCAAACTCATAGAAACAGAGTAGAAAAGTGGTTGCCAGGGGCTAAGGGGGGTGGGTGGGTAAGGGAAATAGGGAAAGGTTGGTAAACAGGTACAAACTTTTGGTTATAAGATGAATAAGGTCTGAGAATCTAATGTAAGACATGGTGACTATAGTTGATAGGACTGTATTGTGTAATTGAAACTTGCTAAAAGAGCAGAACTTAGATGTTCTCACAAAAAGAGAAAGAGAAAATAAATATGAAGTAATGGATATGTTAACTCAATGTATCCATATATCAAATCATAATCATCACATTGCACACCTTAAATATCTTTTTATTTGACAACTTTGTCAATTATACCTCAATAAAGCTGAAAAATAATAAGATAATAAAATAAAATATAAAATAAAATAAAATGAATACCTGTGTCCCTGTGACAGGCGCTAAGTCCTGGGCACCTAGGGGTGAGGTAGGAGTACCTGGGAATGTCAGCCTCAGGAACACAGTTCTACTCCAGGTTCAGGACCACCTGGGCACAACTTTGGTTGTTATACAAAAACACTAATGTGAGGCTTATAACTGCCTCCCACATTTTCTTATATTTTGCTGCTGGAATTTTTGCAATCATTTGCCACCTTATGGTTTCTGGAGCTGAAGGTCTAGAATCAGAGGTCACCCTGGGGAGGCCAAGAGAGAGTATTCTGTACTCTTAGTCAATGTTACATAAAGTATAACTGAGACCAAGGTGGGCCCCACTTCTTGTCAGGTAGATTATGTCTTATATGTGCAGTTTCTGAGCATCCCAACATCTAATTTCTCCATGTTCAATTTTTCTTTGGAACTTTTCTCCACTGTGCCTTATTAATTGTTTCCTTCTTTTAAACTGACCTTAGCTTTATACTTATTCCTTCACTTCAGGTTATCTTTGGCAGGTAGAGGGTGAGGGGTACTTTTTAAAACAAACAAACAAACAAACAAACTTCATTTATCTTAGCCTCTTGGGATAGAGGACTCACAAGAGATGTTCCAGGAGTTCTTTTCTGTCAGCCAGGGTACATCAATCTCTCATTCCCTTGTCCAGTATCTAGGGTTTAATTCCTATTCAGCAGTCACCCTGGGCATGCTCAGTCAGCAAGATTAGCTTGCTCCATTTTACAACTGCCTGATGAGCATCTTTTATTACAAAGCCCAATTCACCAAAAGCCAAACATCATTTGCCCCCACTCACCTCATTTCATCCATGCTGTTGGTATTTTCATCAATGAGCTCCAGGCACTTAACTTGGGAAGGATTTCTCTAAGGGCCCACCTAAATCACATTCCATAGACTAACTGTCCTACAAGGGGTGCAATAATAAAAGGGCTCTATAACCTTATCTGTAAACTTATCTGGTTGAAAAGCCCTCACTCCATATTCACCTCTTGAAGATTTGAAAAGTGAATCAGCATGTTAAAGAATCTAAGTCTTGGAGTAAAGAAATCTGTTTTATCCAACTTTTAAATACAACATATTCCAAACATACTTGTATCTATCTTATTGTGTTTGTTTTGTGAAAAACAAAAACCACCATAACAGCAATAGTTTCATGGTCACTAGGCTAGGGAACCATATACACTTCTGCAAGTGACTCATATGTGACAAGTTCTACAATAAAAAGTGAAGATACACCAGGAAATAGTAAAGACAGAGTCCCTTCCCCTCCTTTTAGACATCATGATAATCCTAAGAAGTATATATTTGTTTCAACACCTCTAAGAAGGGATGATAAGGTTTGGAGAGGTTAAGCAAGTTGCCTAATGGTCAAATGTACATCTCACTGACTCCAAAGTATTTTTAAAGTTGACACTATATTGCCTACACCATACTACTTGGAGCTCAGGGCTGAAATGATATTTGAGTTAAGAAATAACGTAATGACTCATTCAACATACCCAAAAAATTCTCTTCTCCACCTTCCAAGCACACCCCTCTTTCCTGGTCTTCATTTCTGCAGTCATGCTGCCCTCTCTGGTGTGCTCATCTCTCTTCATCACCACCCATCGAAATGCTACTCGTTCTGTAGAGGCAGCTCAAGGCCTGTCTGGTCAATAAGCTCTCCCTGACCATTGTAATCTATGGGAAATTTCTATCCCCTGAATGCATGTAACTCACCTAAACTGTACGACTCACCACAAACTTTGCAAGACTACTGCACTCTTGAGTGTAAGTCTCTTATTTCCACAATTAGTAAGTCTTTAATTATTTCCTGGAGGATCGACAATATTTTCTTCTAGTTCTTGGTTATCTCCTACTTACGATATTCAATTCAATGTTTCAAGACCAGCCGACTAAAAGTTTTTTAAAATTTCTGTTTCAAATCGTTTAGCAATACGCTGTGATTTCCTTCTGCTTTCTTCTCTCCCTCAATTCCTACCACAGAGGCCAGATGGCCCATTGGTGAGATGTGGTTCTCTCCTCAGATGTGATTCCCAAACCCCAAGGGTATTGAAGTCACACAGTTTGCTATGAATACCCTTCACTGATGGGCTACTTAACTCTCAGTCTATATAAGCTTATGTTCTAGACCAGTTTGACAAAACTCTCAAGGTCAACTGATCTCCTCAACACTCTCTGCCAAGTACAATTTGCATATGCAGAAAAACTAGGTCCTGAGGCCACAGCATGGTCCAACATGCCATCACTAAAGATAAATAAACACATGCAATGTAACATTCAAAGTGAACAACTGGTTATAAAACTTCTGGGGAATAAATTTTGTAGAAAGAAATAAAACATGCATATGTGTGTCTGTGTGTATTTATGTATATATAAATGTAAAATTACAAAGTGAAAATATACATTGAATAGATTTTTTTTTCTTAGTCCACACACAAAGAGTTCATTTAGAACTATAGTCCTTCCTACTTTAAAATACCTAAGTTAAAGAATGACTATCAAAGTTAGCAGGACATGGAAGCTATGGTTAACCTTAATAAATTCACCCACTAAGTATTGTTTTAATTAGTTTGGCTCATTCTACAAATTCTTACAAGTCTCAAGCCAGGGCCATATTTTAAGACTGAGTATGCAAAGGAGGCAAAACAGCATGGCCAAAGTAAGCCACGCTGGCAGAGGAGGTCCAACTGGTATGGGATAAATGCAAATGAAAATAAAATATTGACTAATGCTGGGTTGAAATATTTCTCTAATCCAAGAGGGTAAAACACACAAAGTTTCTACATAATTGTTGCTGTTTATTAAGATGCTATGTAAATTTTCCTGGTTGTGTACGTCGATCCATCGTTAACATCAAGAAGGAGACAAAATAAGCAGCTGCCATGATGGCCCTGTTCTCAGGGAACTGACATTCTAAAATAGAGATGGCCTGGAATGTGGGCACACGGAAAGGAGAGGAGGTGCTGCAAGGTAAGCACAGGATTTGGGGTTGGAGTTGGTACTCACTCGGTTTTGGGGTTTATGGCTCCTATGAGTTACATGACTTTAGACTTCTCAAGCCTCAATGTTTTTTATTTGCCAAATGGAGATGATCAAAACTTGTTCTTATATACATTATTTCATTTATATCGTTATAACAACTCAGTAGATAAAAAATATAAAGCACTACAAAAACACAGTTATCAATAGTATCTGAATATCCATTCTATATTAGGATCTACATATAGATCTATATGCAGATTTTCTCCTATTATAGTTCTATAAAAATCTATAGTTCTATAAAAAGGTAAAAAGGAATAGATATTTCCTGATATTTCAGAACCTATAGGTCAACTTGAGTCTGACTAGAGCAGCAGTAGCTGATAGCTGATACCTACAGTCATACCCGGAGGCAGGACACAGCATGCCTCCCTCTCCCTCAGCCATGGGGCTGGCTGACAGATGAGGGAGGCAGAGGTCACTTAGGACTTGCTCCCAGCAGGACCACAGTTGCGGGAGGTCTTGAGGGAAGAAGAAGACTGGGGTATCATCATCACCCCCTGTAAGTGGCAGGGCCAACATCCTCAGGTGGCTGCTGCAGAAGAAAGGTCTGAGCAAAGCTCACTTGGGTCCCTGGAGAGAGGACGCGGAGATGTGGTCATGAGAACCACACCCCGACCAGGGAATTCTAATATGGAACAGAGTGGGCCAATGCTTCTTGGGGATGTTAAGATATTAAAAACACCAAGAACAACTGGACAAGGTGACCCATAAAGACCATCCTAAACTCTAAAATCTGTGACTCTACAGTTCTCATTTCCACACCCACCCAAGTTGAGATTTTATCAAATCCATCTTCCTTCTTATAGGCAAGGAGCTGGAGCTGAAACAAGTCACAGTCTGGGGATAGAGGGAGACACAGAAACCAAGAATGATAGTTAATGTGCTAGGGGCAGCTCGCTTTGAGATTTGAGGATAAAGAGCAGATTCCCGTGGAAGAGTCTCAGATATGGAAAGGCCAGGTCAGGACAGGTACAGGGCATGCTGGGAAGGGAAAGGAGTCCATTACTTGGTTCTGTGTCCAAATATTAAACAGAGGGCTATGAAGATTATATATTTTATATAGTTCCACAAAGGTGACAAGGTAATTTGTGACACTTTAATATATTTTTCTTGCTAAATTAATATTCTATAAAACAGGCACCAGAAACTCTAAACTTTCTAAGCTATAGTGGATAACATCCCTGCAATCCAATATGATTAATCCAGAGTTTTGCCAGAATATATGAAAAGTATTTAATCTTCTGCAACTATTAGATTTACTCTGATTTTAGAACATCATTTTTACAGATTACTATATTGTTCAGATTATTAGGGTGCAATAGTTGGTTTGCTTATTTTTTAAAACAGTTAATGGCATCCTAATTGCCTTGAAAATCAATAAAAGCACTTATTCTCAGAGAAAAATTAGGAAAATAAAAAGGTTTTAGAATAGAAGAATCTGGGTTAACATATCTTCAATTAGATTTTGATAAGGTTTCTTTTCATGAGCTCAGATACTTAAGGCAACTCAAAATTTCTCCTTAAAATTTTTTTAAGGTACAAAAAGCGATTTTTCTCTAGGTCTACTATAGATGTATGTGAGCTTTATCCACCATTTACTGGTTGCATAGCCAAGGTGCATCATCTCTCCAAGCCACAAATCCTGCCAGCTTCTTATGATTTTATCACCTATCTCATAGATGTAAGAATTCACAGAGTAGTCCAGTGCCTAGCCCCATGGATCTCAATCCTGGCTTAGCTTCAGAGCTACTTGGAACTGAAAAAAAACCACAATAGCCAGGCCCCATCCCAGAGACTCCCATTCAACTGCTGTAAGGTGAGGCCCTTATGTCTTTCTTTATCTATGTGTTACTGGATATGTATATCAATTAAACAAGTCACAAGGCACAGGACTATTTTTTTTTTCAACTGTAACATAAATTGTATTGTTTCTCATGCTGTCTACTTCAGTGCAAGTTTAAATTTTCTCCTCTTTTTTATTACATACCTTGGCATTGTGTAAATCTTTC
>NW_006436284.1:5157311-5224300 GCF_000325575.1 Pteropus alecto
TGAAAAGAGGATTGAGCCAGAGATGCTTACTTAGATCTTTCCACCTCATCCAGGCTGAGATTCTTGGCAAATAGTAGTCTGGAGGCTGCAGGGCCCTGAAGCAAGCACTCAGTAAATTCCCCTGAAATCCCCTGACGCACAGGATTTTTATATAAAGAAAAAGAAAACCCCAAGATCCAGAGGATCACTGCAGAGCCTGGCTCTTCTTCCTTCTTTAAGGACCCAAGGAGAGAGCTGCAAAAAAGTACACATGGACCATAAAGATGGCAGTTTTAGTGGCTCCTCCCACACTGTTCTTTACCAATGTGCCCTCTTCTGAGAAACGAGAGGGGCAGAGACGGGGCAGAAAGAGCCAGCCTTGCTTTTGCTAAATCTCTGCAAAGAGAGAACTCTTTCTGGGACATTATAACTGTTGTTGGTATCACTCTATGTTCAAAGATAAGATTCTATACCATGCAGGTAGAACTTTCTAAATAAATCAAAAAACACTTAAACCCAAACATTTACTCAAGTTAAAATCTTACCTGGAAAGATGCTCAGTCCTCTGTTTACTTCTAAGCTAATGATCAGAGCTCGAGCTGTGATGCTAAAAATTTGTCGTGGTGCAAAGTTCAAACCATCAGTAACCTGAAAATTAAAGCCTCCTGACATGGCTCCTTCAAAAAAAGAAATTACACTCTAGTCAATTTGGTTGTTCTGCAAGAGTTACCCACTTTAGTCTTCTCTCCCACTTAATTCCCTTGCAAGATAACCCCTATAATTAGAAAGTACGTTAACACAGCCACTGAGTTCACACAAATATTGTCAAAACATGAAGTTGAAAGAATGATAAAGGTCCAAAATGCATATCTCCACTTCCCCCTCCCCCATGACATATTAAAGGAAAGCAAAGATGGTACTTCCAAGAAATTAAAAAAAAAAATTTAAAACATATTCATTATCTGCATTTTTATTATTTGGAATCAATTTATACCAGTAAAAGTAATGTATGCATGCAACACACACACACACACACACACACACACACACCAGCAGTTTCTGAAATATTAATAACACTTGATAATACTGAAAATCAAAACTAGGGTGACGTAAATAACAATTAGCCCCTCCCTCCAAATAATTCTAATTTGAGATATTCTATCTCAAACTAGCTGCTTGCTGCCAAGAAGAGAAAGAGAGTGGTGAAAGATCCAGGCCCACTTTTGTTAAATTCCTGCAAGAAAAGAATCCTACTCCCACACTTCTGTCAAGGCATTAGTGATATCACTAAAGGTATAAATTAACTTATGTGCGAAACAGACATTGAGACGGGCCCCCTATCGATCCAGTTCCCCGGAGTGCTTTACCAATCTGACTCACAAAGCACCAGGGAAGATCGCAATGCAGAGCCTGATGTTCACATTCCCGTCACCCTTTGAAAATGTTCATTCAGCAGTAAATCTGGAGGCCCACAGGTCTTTGCATCATGTAATGGGTAGAAATGTCCTCTTTGTTGCCCTCAGGGACGTGTGGCAAGGAACAAAGAAGGCATGGCCAGACTCTGCAATTACATACAGTACTTCCTTAATGACATGACTTAATAAAGGGGTGGCCAAGGGCTTAACAGAATCTCAAGTTTCTGTTATCTAAGCAAACCCTGAGAGTTCTGATTCCTCACAAAAAAGGTTAGAGTCTTATAAAAAAAAAATTCCCAATATGCTCGAATCATCATTTAAAAAGAAAGAGAAAAAGAATTCTGAGTCTACCTAATTTTGCACAAGAGCCTATGACCAAATTTGTTTGTTCGTTTGCTTACTTGTGTTTACTAGAAATAGTACTTGGAAAATTGTATTTAATTTATCATGAAATTAGAGAGAGAATGTTTTCTGCCATTAGGCACTTTGAACATTTCATGAATCCGAAATAAAATGGAAACGGAATCAAAAGGAATTATATCAAAACAAATACTGGAATGGCAGGCTGAGTATACCCTAACTATCATACGAATTTATGACCAAAGAGAGGAAAGCAGGATGACATGAATGTAGGGGCGACCTGTGGATTTTCTATTGTACAAGCTCAGATTTTCCTGACAGTGCTTTCAGAAGGGCAACCTGAAATCACTTAGCCTCTCACATCTTGGCTTTGTCAACCTACTTAGGTTGTTATGTGGAATATAATTTGATTAATGGCAGAGCACTTTGCAAGTATAACATGCTAAGAGAGACTAATTAAACCCAAGCCTTTTGTTTGTGGCTGATGATGGACAGACGTAACAGGGAAAACCAGCTGGTTTCAGCAACAGATTCATCTGCAGCTGGGCTCCAGCCACTTTCAGAGCTATTATTGCCTCCAAGTCCATTTAGAAAATGTGATGGATTGGCTCTCAAAGACCTTGCCTTTAACTCTCCTTCATGCTTTTTTAGAAGAAATTATTCCCTCTACTTGCCAAGAGTGAATATTGACCTGGCAGTTGACAAATTAATACAGAGAGCTAATTATTATTTGAAACCTTCACTGCAAATAGTAACCAGTTCTTCAATCTACTCTGCCCTTCGGTGGGTGGCAGCTAGTGGAGAAAGTCCAGCTTCAGGGTCAGACCAACTTACATCTTTCTGAGTCTCAGTTTCTTTGTCTCTAAAATGGGGTCAGGACTCCTGATGGCTCAGAGAACTTTTGCAGATCAAATGAAATGGAGCCAGTGACTGCACCTCCTGCGGTGGCCAGCATGTGCCAGAGGGTCAGTAATTTCTTTCCGTTGCAAACTGTATAGCTTTAGAAATCCAAAACTTCCCTCATGCAAGTCTCTAGAGCAGTTCTCTCCATTTCGAAAATATGATAATCTTTTCATAAAAATAAAACTCTTTCTAGGCCCTCACCTAACACTCAGATTTTTGCTATCTACTAATAAGAACCACACATAATTGGCAGAAACCTCCTATCAACTCAGTGCTTCTTTAAATGAATTGTATTTTATTAATAAGCACGTCTGCACACATTTAAAAAATGGGAACATATATATGTGGAAAAAAAATCACTCAGTCTAGAAACAGTGCTTTGACACATGCGTGTAGATTTAGGATCTCGTTGCAATAACACTAACTCCACAGGTCCCCAGACTACATGTTTTGAACCACTAGATGAAAGCATCCACAGAGTCAATTATTTTCAGATTATTTGGGGATTCTTTGCATTAACCGTAAAGATAATCAGGAAATTACTACATTTAGATTTAGATGTTTTATCTCTATTTCCTGTATTTTCAAATAAGATAATTAAAAATGGCTGAAAAGATATGATTTTAGCTTTTCCATCATGTGTCACTGGCTCACGCTCCCTCCCATTTCCTCTCACAGGCTGGGAATGGGCTGTTTCCTCTCTCAGGCCACTAAAAAGGGCAGCCTGGAAACAAAGCCAGGCTGGGCACTTCTGCAGATTTATAGTGGCTGCTTGACTTATTGATTTATTGATGAACAGAAGGAAGAAGAAAAAAGCTTTTAATGTCAGGGTCTCTTAGAATTATAGTTATAGTCATCCATTCATTCGTTCATTCATTCATTCATCTCTTCATCTAACGAATATGTTTGGTTTGTTCACTAATGTCCCTACCATCTGGAACATTATCTGGCACATAATAAGTATTCAATATTATTTCATTCTTTCAACAAATTTTTATTAAGCACCTACTATGTTCCAGACTGTTCTAGGTGCTGAAGATTCAAAAGTAAACAAAACAAAGATCCCATTCTTATGGTGCTTATACTCTAGTGGAAAAAGAAAAAAGACAACAAACAAACAAATCAATCTACACTACAACGTCAGGTCATGGTAAAGGAAGGAGGCTGAAAGAGAAGAGATGCTGTTTTAGAGGGTGGTCAGGAAAAGGCTGAGAAGCTTCTATTTGAGCGCAGACCTTACATGACAGTGTGAGGGAGCCACATGTGAGTTAAGGTGTTTTCTAATGTTAGCTATTATCAGCCTTATTAAAATGTGTCACTTTTTAAAAAAATTATAGAGTCCGAAAAGTTTTTAGATGGCTTGTGGTTTTCAGTCAGCAAGTTATTAGGTTTGACTACCTTGTTAACGTCTGACTGAAACTCATTTTAGTTTTACATCGTTTTTCTCTATGACATACCAGTGTGTACAAACACTAGCTGGCCATTGTTGATTTGAACCTGGGTGAAGTTCTGGATGCTCTGGCCAGGAAAGGACTTGAGAGCCAAATGTCCGTTGCTGGGTGGAGTGACCCAGTAGGCAAGGTCCTGTGGGGATGAGTCCCCATCTTCCGCACAGAGGTCACTACTGGTAATTTCAGTGACAGAATTCACCCACACCTGAAAAAGAAGAGAACCACAGATCTTGTAAGGACCAATTCCAACCACGTCACATTAGTAAACTGGATAGCTATGTTACCCTGGCCTCTTGCACAAAGATTTAAAACTAAAGTCATTCGCCAGAGATTTTAAAGCACGAGATTTCTTAATCCAAAACAGACATACAATTAAATGCCAGATGAAATGCAGGGCATGTTGTAGTGTTTGTTTAATTTATGAGGTTTAAATAAAAAAGAAGATTCATAATTATTTATTCAAAAATAATTATTTAAAGTGCATATGCAGTTATATAAAGTATAATAGCAATAATAAATGATGGGCTAGTAAGCACCTTCTGTGTGGCTGACATATGCACATCTACATGGAATCTCAGATAATCACAGAATCTACTTCAGAGGGTTGATTTAAGGGTTTTTATTCATAACTTTAATAAGGAAATGATTTTATCAGCTTTTAAAAATTAGAAGGAACAACACATACTGCACATTTTTTATTCTCTTTTATCTCACCTGTCTTACAGAAAAGCAACTATCTGCTTCCTATAGACTTGCAATGTTTGCTGTGCTGATATCTCATCTACAGTTGTTTCTGAATAATAGTCTCTGTTATGCAATTGCTTTTAATATCTATTTACATTGCCTGACTATCTTATTAAATATTCATTATTTATTGAGCATCTGCTATGTTCCAGGCAATGTTCCAGAGGCTTGCAATACATCAGTAACAAAATAGGGTCTGGTCCTCATGGAGCACATGTTCCAGCAGGAGAAAATAAAAAGCTATGGGGAAAAAACAATAGGCACAATAAAGAAATGAATTATATAGTCTACAGAAGGTCACAGGCACTGTGAAAAAAATTTAAATAAAGCAAAATGAGGGGCTCGAGAGTGAGAAAATGTTAAATAGAAGGCTCATTGGTGAAAATCGAAGGAAGTGAAGGAGGAACCACGTAGATATCTACGAGAGGAACAACCAGACAGAGGGAAAGGTGCTGAGGTGAGAACGAGCCTCATTTACATGAGGAGCAGCAAAGAGGTCATTGTGGTGGGAGCAGAATAAGCAAGATGAAGGGTAAAAGGAGATGAGTCCACCACGCAATGGCAGGGCACATCCTACAAGGTCTTGAAGGCCACCTTGAGAACTTCGGCTTTACTTGAGTGCAGGGGGAATCATCGTAGGTCTCTAGGTGAGGATTAACCTCGTTTGACTTAGGTCTTACAATCCTTCTGGCTTCTGTTATCAGGAATAGACTGTGGGAGAGTGAGGGTGGAATGGAAGCAAAGAGATCAGATAGGAGGTGACAGCAATAATCCCAGAGGTAGATAAAAGAAGAAAGTGGACAGAAGTTGTAGAGTTGTTGAGAAGTGGTCAAATTCTGGGTGTATATTGAAGGTAAAGCCAACAGAGTGTCTGACAAATTAAATGTGGTAAGGGGTGGAAGCAGAAAAGCTCCGCAGTTTAGGCTTCAGCAACTACCGCCAACTGAAATGAGGAGAGCTGCAGGAGAGTGGACATGGGGAGTAAGATCAGGAGCTCAGTTTTGAACATGTTGAGTTTAAAATGCTTATTGAGACATCAAGTCATATCTGATGGAATTAGGCTGTTTGAATTTCTATAATCATGCAATCAGGTGATTCACTAACACTAAAAATGGGCAGCTATATCACTAACTAAATTTTCAAATTTCTATCTGTATTTGTAAATGTCTTCCCCACAGACACACCATGCACATTCCCAAGCTCATTTCATTCTTTGCCTTCTGACTAGAACCTTAACATCTTCTACACTTGATACCAATTTTTTAGAAAATTCAATCCTAAGCATTTAATAGATAACCTCTCTGGTCTAAGAGGCTCAGTAGAACAGTTTATGAAATAACTTAACTCATGCCCACTTACCTTCCAATAACTATTTAAACATAATTTGAGAAAGGGAGACAAAAAAGTATATAGGATTCAACATTTTCATATCAGGCATGATATGCTACTTCAGCTATGTAACCTCGGACGCATTTCTTAATTTCTCTGTGCCTTAATTTCCTCATCATCGGTAAACTAAGAATGATAGAATTATTAAATATAATGAGGGATTTAAGATATGTAAAGTACTTAATTCAGACAAGCTTCACCTAGCACATAATAAGTATTCAATATTAATATTAGCTTTATGTTATCTATCTTCAGCACATCTGGTCTAAGAATAGATGTGATTTTTCAAAATATTACTTAAAAGTCATTTGGAGTGCGATGCTAACCACTATTGGGACTATTCCATAACATGTACTGCAGATTTTCTTTAATCCCACAGCATTCCTTCATAATTTGAGGTGGATGGTTTATCTGTTTAATGATTGTGTTATCAATGCCCCTATATCTTGGCATTTGGGATATGGCCACTAAAGATTTTTCAGCTTTAAACTATAAGTCCATCAATTTTCAAATAGCTACCAGAAATTCTAATCAACCTAATGTTCAAATTATAAGGTTCTGGCATTTAGTTAATCCATGGAGAAGTTATAGTTTTTATAAAACATACAAGGTAGATTATTTAACAAAATTCCAAGCCCACTCATTTTAGTTTTTCACTTTTTACACTTTCAAATCCATTTATGCATCTTATTCTCATTTCTTCAGGAAATCACATTGATTTGGAAACGTATTGCCATTTCTCTTCCCATGATTCGTAGATGTTCATTTTTTCCAATACCATGCATCCAAAAGCTGGATGAGGCATGTTTTCCACTGTATTACTCTTCTGAGAAACACTGCCTTGCCCCCTCTTGCCTCTGGAATATACCATCTTCCAAAACAAACAGAAAACCTGCCACTCGAAACAAGAGCTAGTAACCTCAGGTCTTCATTTCCACTCAAACCAAATTTAGTTCAACTAACAGCCCCATTGCTTTGGGTGAGACCTGATTTAGTGCCCAGCCTTTGTCAATACAAATTTCAAATTTGTGAGGAGAAGAAGAACAAAGACCCTGAACTTGAATTCAGATTTAAAAGTGACCCAAAGCCCAAGAAAACATGGTTTAAGGAATATCTAAAAAAAAAGAAAAAAAAAATTTATACTTATTAATTGGAATAATATATTTTTTAATTCACCTTTGACTTAAACAGGAGGCTAATGGAATTTAGAAACCTAATTATGATTCATTACAATCCTGATTGTGATTCTAATATCTGAAAACCCAGACCATTGTTTTGAATTCCAATGAGGGATATGAAATGTTCATGAATTCACTCTCCCTTATTTGACCCTTCCAGGCCTCAGTCATCATTTCAGACTTTGCTGCCCTAATTCTTCCACTGTCCCTAGCTCTCAAAGCTCTTTTTAGTGATGACAAGGGCTTATCGGAAACAAGCAAATGGTTCTATTTTTGGTACCAAAAAAAAAAAAAAAAAATTGTACAGTATTATAGAAAGCCAAAGTTGAAAAATAGGAAAATGAAGCCCCCTTGTGGATACAAACACATCCTACCAGCTATGCTCAAAAACCACTGGTCACACTGGAATACAAAAGTATTCAGTAGAATATATTTCAGAGTAAAATGCAAAGGATTCGCTTGAGATAGTCTAACTCCAATTTCTAATTCCAGTTTGTCAGGACAGAAATGATCTCCAATACCACTAAATGGCTTTGGAGATCATCCAGCCACAATGCTGTGGCTTAAGGAAATGTTGTTTAAAGTACCTCAGGAGAAAGAAATGTATTTGAAATGCTGGGACAGAGTGGCTAACCTTTAATTCTCTCTTCTTTAAAATGGGAATAAGAGCAATACTTGCTTTATCTATTACACCGGGTCCTTGGGCTTCTTAACTGTCACTGCGAAGGAAGAGGCAAGAGAGCGTCATGGTTATGAGTAAGAACTTGCATCCTAGCTCTGCCACTTCCTGTCTACCAGTGGCTCTTCCACTTTTGATCTTGGGCAAATATCTAAGCTTCTCTGTGCCTCACATTCCTCATCCTTAAATTAAAAGCGGTGTCTCAGAGTAGTTGAAGATTAAATGAGTAAATAAATATAAAGTACTTAAATCAGCAGCACAGAGTACTATGTAAGCATTAGCTATCATTATAATTATGATCATCATTATTACTGTTTGATATGCTTTGAAATATAGAAAATGAAAAGTCACTGCCTAAAATAATCCAGTAAATTTTAACCATTCACCAAAGCTTTGGAGAAACTATCTGTTGTTGGAATATACACCCCCGAAGCTCTTTTACTCTGATGAAATGCATATTTTTCATACATTAGTTTCCAGAAAGTTAACAAGCTTGATATGTGACAATTCTCTAATAGTTCTAAAAGTTATCGGTTTGTGAGAACATCTTACAACATGTCCAACACACACAGTCTTGCCAGGAAGTTTTTAAATTCTCATTTGCTATTATTATAATATATTTTCATGGATATGACAGAGCTATCATATGCCAATAAAAAAATTAGGGACAGAAAGTAAAGAATGTCTTAGACATTATAAACTGCTTATATGGGCTCTCAAAACTAGCAAGACAACTCCCTGGCTGCCTCTTGGCTCTTTCTCACCAAGTCTAAATTATGCTGAGATTGATAATAGACATTGTGATTATATCATAAATTTCAGTGCACAAGATTTCATTATTCTAAAATTCTTGCAACAATTTCATTTGCAATATATATAATAGGAAAGCAATATTATAATTATGTGTCCTCATCTACACACCTTTTTCTTCAAATGTTTTAAATTTTTATAATTTATGATGTTTTTCCTTTATTTTCCTTAATTTTCTTTATTTCCCCTCCTTACCATGACTTTGAGCTGCAATAGCAGTACCTAAAGTGAATTAGCCGGTTTTTCAGACAATAGACCTGGTCCTTCCATCCCCGCTTCCTTCCCTTCAGAAAAGAACAAGGCACATGGGCAGCGTATGGGCAGGCAAGGCTAACCTGGCAGGCAGGGCTATAATGATGGGTAGTTGCAGAGACTTAAAAGTTGAAGGCAACAATCTGACCCCATCCCCACCTCCAAACACAGAAACCTCTTACATGTTGTAAAGTATCTTGATGAAGTGGTATCTAATGAATGTGTCTACGAGGGATTTATTTGTGTCAGGGGCCAAGGATTCTCTCAGAAATGCAGCTCTTCTGAAGGAAGAAAGAGCCAAGACAAAAGCCTGGTCTCTGAAACATGGGCCAGTGTTGAGGGGAATTGACAACTAATATTTTCATTTACTCATTCCTTCAACAAACATTTATTTTGTACTATGTGTCAGACATTGCTGGAGACCACAAAAAGAGGCATGAACAAGCCATTAGGCTCCCATGCTGTCACTCTATCGTGAGCCTGTCATTCAGCTGTCACACAATTCCCTCATCTGTCCCATGAGGGAAATGGTAGCACATATCTCAGTGAGCTATATATCCTTAGAGCAGTACTTGGCACATAATAATAGCTAATACCTATTTTTTTAATACTTACTATTATAACAGTTACGATTATTCTCCAAGCCAGAACAGTGGGTTCACATCCAAGCCCTTAGAAGAAGGGACAGTAAGAAGGGGTGAGTTAAAACCAGGTCTATTATATGAAAGCTTTAGGATACTTGAATGTAAACCAGCATGGATGGGATCATCAGCATCGATGCAGGGAGATCTGGTGTGGCAGGAAATGATGCCTTCAGAGCCAGAAGGCTTCCTGTGTGTCGGCCCCTTCGTGTGGATAACAGAAGCCACAACAGCAGACCTTACCTCAGAGCTCCAGATCAGGAGAGGATACCATGTGGCAGCTAAGGCATGTTTATCTGAGTGCTTAAGAGCCACTCGCGGGGGATAAAAAAAGGTGATAGAATCCCAGGACCGGCAAAATACAAAACTGTATGGAAGCTTTATTTTATTCTAAAATTAGTGCGTCCTTGGAACTTTTTAGTAATAATAGCTACCACTTATTGAGCCCTAACCACGTGTCAGTCCCTGTGGGAGAATTTTACTATCATTAGCATTTAAGTTTCACAACTCTGCCTCCATTTCCCGCTGCCTTGATGAGAGCAAATTAAAAAGCTAAATGACTTGCCCAAGATCACATAGGAAATACTGGGGAGCCAATTCTCACCCAATCTGTCTACAGCAGAGCCCACTCTCTTAACCACTATGCTACCAACACCTTCCTAACCTAACTAGAAAAGGCCAGGCATCAGGGAATACAATGTGAGTGGTGTCCGCTTGAGAAATATAATATGACAGTAACTCGTTGTGATTCATCATCTCTCGACACACAATGAAATGTTATGGTAATAACTATGACTGAAATGTTATGGTAATAACTATCATTTATTTTAAACCAGTAGGAATATGTCAACTGTTCATACATAGTCATATGTCTTATTATTTAGCATTAGGAATAATACAAAAGAAAATCAAAGTGATAGCCCTCATGTTATTATGATAAATCAAAGAGCACAAAGCACTTACCTGGAGAATTTTATTGGCTGTTATTACTGGAGCCTCATCATTTATTGATTCAACAGTCACAAAAAGAGTTTGGGGAAAACTCTGTTTTCCCAGCTCTAAGCTATTTGCAAAGACGGTGAAATTGTCAAGAAGTTCCTCACTATCATCATGAACATAGTAAATTAATTCATTCTCCACCTATTAACAACAGCAAAAAAAATCACCAACTTACTAAAATGTGATTAAAAAATATAAGTAAATTGCTACAAATAAATCTTAGTTTTTTTATCGCTCTCTAAAACACAGAACATGTGTCCATAGCATGAAATTTGATTCTGACAATTAGAGTGTAAATTATGATGGATTGTATAGTTTTTATGAATAGATGCTGCATTCTAGAAATAAGTTTAAGGAGGAACAGAGTGATCAAGCAATGTAGGGTAAAAAGAACGCTGGATTGTCATCAGAAGTCAAAGTTCAAAGGCTATTTCTAACACTAAAATATGTTGTAGGTAAGTGATATAATCCAGCCTTTCTTCCAATGGAACAACATCCACTAAAATTCAGACTCTACTTGTTTATTTAGAGTGACTAATTTTTGAAGCTGTGGATTGCTTTGTTGGGCAAGTCAGAATGTTAGATTTAGGCTCTGAAGTTTCCACCTGCTGGTTGGATTTCTGCTCTTTGTAAACATACGGGCAACTTTTAAGTTTACCCAAACTTCTCTTTTCTGAGTTAAGCATAAACTATTCTCTTAATTGTTTTTTTCATATGAGAGGTTATACCTGCTACATCAGCATGCTGTTTCTCCTCCTTCAAAATACAATTGTTTTTTGATGCATCTCTTAATAGATGCTACCCAACACTAGCTACCATATATCTCTTGTGGACAAAATATAATGAAATATATTGGAACCAAATTATTCTATCAAGGCAGATCTACCTCACTGTAATAACCCAAATGCAAACATTTACTTTTATCCTTTTTAGATTTCATCTTTCTAATTTTCATTCTGAAATGGTCATCAAATGAATTAGTTATTCCTCTTGGATTTCTAGCAACCACAAATTTGATCAGAAATGCCTTTCATGTCTTTAAGGCTCTGATGGAAATACCCAAGAGCACAGGAGCAAAATCAGAGACCAGGAGAATTTTAAAGCTGGAAAGGAACTTGGCTTCAGTGAATCTGTGACCCAAACATACAACAGCACAGAGTTTCCAAAGCCCAACAGGAATAGGTGAATTTCTGAAAAAGTCTCTGGGGTTGTTTGTTTTGATAAAATACAGCCAAAATTTTTAAAAGTTCAACTTCACCCATTCCTATGGTGCACTTCCTTTGAGCAATGACTTTTGATCTCTCAGAGAATCTCAAGGGAAGTTGTGGCTATTCATACACAGGTGTGATGAGAATTTCTCTGGAGTTCCACAGGCAGGGGAACTGCAGATCATAGGGCTGACCACATGTTCTTGGAACATGCTGTCTCAAGCTATTTGTAAACAAACATGGAAGATGGCACTGACCAGAGAGCAAGATAATTTTTAATCTAATAAGCTTTTGAAACAGAGCATTTAAATAGATGTTACCTCCTCAGTATTTTTCCTGAGGAAATTCGTCTTTCCTCAATAAAGTGGCACTCCCCTAAATTATATGCCATTTAATAGGCATTAATCTAAAGGCAAAGAAGAGGGTCTGATGGGACTATTTTTATCTCTAGACTTCTAACACTAGAAAAGCATCCGCTGAACTGAAATTAAAAGATATAACAAACTTGTAGAAAATCTTAAAAGAATAAGAAGTGTTCGGTCCCCTGTTACCAATCATGTTCAGGGCATATTGTGTCATTCATCTGCTCACATCCCCCCTCCTCCATTGTTCTCCACCTCACTCAGGGTCAAAGGTGAAGTCGAAGGCCTTCCCATACTGGACCTCCCTAACCTCATGTATTGCTTTCCTCATATTCATGCAGCTCCGGCCACATTAAACTTGCATGCTCCCCACACAGAGCGATTCGCTTGCTCTTCCCTCTGCCCGAATGTTCTTCCTTCATATTCACCTCGCTCACTTAGGAGCTTATATAGGAAACGATGAGGATCTGCCAGTTACTTTTCAATATTTAAAAAGAAAGTAATGGAAATCATTTTTTTATTCACTATAAGAAAACAGTCTCACAATAATAACATTCTAGCCCAAAGCACAGAAATTTGATAGCAGCCTAGAGTTGACTCTGGTTATTTTACGCTGATTGGACACCAGATTGGCAGTTGTGTCCAACTGCTTTATTGCAGGAGCTGGACCATTTTAGCCATTGATAGTGCTTTGATTTTCATAGGGCACGGCACAGAGTATATACTCTATCAGCGTCTGTTTATGAAACAAGAGAATAAATGAATGAAAAAAATCCACTAATGGTTAAAGCATGCTTGTGTTAAATGTCTGAGTGTCATACTTTCAGAAGGACACTGACAGTGTGAAGTTCCTCTATAACTGGGTAGCCAGGATGTTGCAGGGGCTAGAAATTCAAGACATATGAGCAAAAGCTAGAGAAACCAGAGAAGTCAAATGTAAAGATAAAATCCAAAGGAATTTGATAACTTTTTCCTTCAAATATCTAAAGAGCTTTCATAAAAGGAGGTACAACTTGTTCTGTAGGCTATCAGAGCCAAGACCTATAAGAAGTTTTTAAGTGACAGATTTCTGCTCAGCATAAAGAACTTTATAATAATTATTTTTCAAATTGGAAGGGCCCATCTCAGGAAGTAATAAGTTTTCCATCACGTAAGATATTTAAGCAATGGCTAGATGACCTCTCTATGAGGTTGCTGGGAAAGGGCTTCCCAGTTGGGAGGTTTAACCAGATACCCTTTGAGGCTCTATCACTCCCAAGAGTTGAGGAATCTAAATAATAAAGCTATTTTTTTTTCTCTTATCCAACATACCCAAATATATTAACTGAGAGTTATTACCTGTTTCCTGGTAAATTTCATTAGCTTTACTCTTGGAAAATGAGAATTTTCAACATAACCATGTTTTGGTGGTTTGAGAAGAACAAATTCGCAGTCAAGCCCTTCAAAGTATTTGCTTGGAATTTTGAGGTCATCTTCCAGGAGTGCTCTGGAACCACCTTCTTGGACTGTGAAGTTTCGTACCTCCAGAGGAATCTGCTTAGGAACAATATCCACCAAGATTTCAACTCCACTCACAGCTTGGAAACCATTCATCACATCCAGTAAAAAACGGTCCTTTTGTTGGTCAGGAGCTGTCTGCACATAATAGATGTTACCATCATCAATATCCTGTTGTGTAAAAATCAAAGGGGACTTTTCATTTGCACCCAAGCTGCTTTCTTCTAGTAAAGATTTTCGGAGGTAGCCATGTGTTGGTGGAGTTCTGACAATGAACGTTGCCTCTGAAGGAATATTATCTTCATGCACAGCCTTGAGTTTATATATACAAGACACAGACACAAAAAGGGAAACACATTAATACATGTAAGAGTCATGACCCTGGAACCAATTTTTTTTCTATTAATGCCCACAAATGGCTTAAGTTACAATCAGGGTGGATATACAGTTTAAGCCTGGGTCTGTTTTGGTGACTAGGCCAATATTTTGAATTTTAACCCTAGTGGCAATGAAAAGTAATGGTCAACAGCGCTTGAATAGCTAGCTGCTAACAGATTAACAAGGCATCGTCCATAATGGCAAGAAACTCAGGATTCAGAAAGTCGAAGTGAAAGAAATAAAAGGTGGAAGCAGCAGATGAATCACTAAAATTCTAAGACTTTAGGGGAAAGTTTATTTTTCTCCCCCATTTTAACTAGTTCAACATTTTCAACATATATTTAATCGACTGATTCAGTAAAATCCATCCCAACTGTCATTGTAACTGATTTACAGTCACTGACCTGCACACGCCCCCTCGTGGAGAAACTTAAACATAAACTCTCTTAAGATAAATAATTGAGAAAATAATTGAGAAAAGCTGGTGGGCCCCATGTTCCCTTAGTCAAAACTCATTATTTGAAACATTATATAAGTTTCAAGTGTACAATTTTATAATGCATTAACTTCTCATTGCATCCCCCCAATAATTTTAATTAAAAAATGTATTGTACATCCCCCCTGTGGATATTAAATAGACATTAAACTGATGATTACAAAATAGGGAGAGTATGTTCTAACACAATTTTTTAAAACTACAGAATATAAGATACCAAAAAACCTCATTACTTAGTAAACCGCTTCTGATTTGAATTCATTTCTACTTGGTGTTATTGCCTATATTTAGCCTGCAAGTAAACTTGTTTGCAGTCCTGAAGGTAGATACAGAATACCTGCATTTGTGGCCAATTGTCATAAATCAGTTTACGAAGCTGTCCGAGATTACCCTAAAAAGAAGACTCTTTCCTAACTCTGATCAGCATGACTGTGCCTGCTGGAAGTGTCCAAGTGGGAGCCCCAGGGAACCAGGTAGCTTCTGGGGGGAGGTCTCACGCCCAGAATTCCAGTGGTCTAGGCCAATTGTATCCATCTATTTCAGGAAACTAAAAAAGACTACACTCAGAGCTAAGGAAATAAACTGTAATATACTATCCTCTGCTGGTTTAAGAATCCTTTTTATGTTTGTTAAATTATTCAAAGTTTTCATTTCCTGCTTCATCACATTATGAATATAACTCAGATCAAATAAAATATTGGCCATGTCACTATGAAAAATTTCAAAAAATAAAGCTCTTTTATCTACTATAATATATACATCCCCTGTTCATTCCCAGTTCATCCTATACCAAACATACACACATACTCATGTGCCTTTGTGCACACAGCTTTAAAATAAGGCTTAGTATTGCTTATCCTCATTACCAACTATAGGGAAATTAGTAGAATCAAAATCATGTAAATTTCCCACATATCTTCCAATGGCATCTACATTTTTTAAAAAGTAACTCCAAATACCAGAAGAGAAATCAATACAAAAATAGCTTTCAGAAGCAAAGAAATAGATTTGCCCCTGTGATTCTGGGAGGTGAGACTGTGTGGTGCCAGGATGACTACCTACCTGGAGCTTTCCTCTACCCAGTTTTACTGATTTTCCTTCTTCAATTACAAGGGTCTTGCTGTGTAGAACCTGGGTGGGTTGCTGGTGGTTTTCCAAGGACACTCGCACATAGACACTCACTTCTAAATATGTTTCTTTAACTTTCACTGTCAGGTTGAACACATCAAAGTTGCCACTGCCATCGTGCCTATAAACCACATGTCCTTGCATCAAGTCATGCTGGGTAAATGAGTGGGACACAGAGTTGTTGACCAGCACTCTGCCATGCTTTGCGGGCTGCACGATATGGAATTCAATCTCGTGGTTCGTTCTAATATCTTGGTTTGTGGTGACACTAAGGTTGGCTGCTGTGAGCCTGCAGTCTTTTCCTCTCTGTACGAGCAGCCCCGTGTTGTTGGCTAATTGGATGTAGGGGTCTGACACACGGACCTCAAGAAGAGACGACGTGTAGTGGATGCCATCTGTCACAAACAGCACAAAGCGGGCTGAATCTGCACCCTGATGCCTGAAGAGCACGCGCCCTGCTTGTAGGTCGTCTTGCCTGAACTGGTAGAGTTTCTGAGTGGGGTCACTGGTCCACACTAAGTCCCCATTTGGGATGCCCCGCCGGGTGTACAGCAACTGCCCATCATCAAAGTCTGAGTCAGGGTCATGGTAACAGAGATCTGCCAGTGTCAATAAACGCTGACCATTCCGCACAACATGGAAGACCTTATCTACCACACGCACGGGTCTCTCATCATTTTTTAGCCCAACAGAAATGATGACTTTGAGTTCTGTAGACAAATGCTCCATGTCAAGACCCCTGACCACTCCTTCTTGGCTCATAGTAGAGGCTACAAGGAGGAATTCATCCCACTGGGTCTCAGAGTCATCGTGAACATACATCAGCCGCTCACCCACTATGTCTTCATTAGTGAATGTAGTGATATTGTCATGACTTCCCAGAGAATCTGAAAAGTTAACCAGTTTCAGCTTCCCATGTTGAGGACTCCTGGTGAGTTTATATTGGAAGGTCTGATTATCCAGGGTTTGAGCGAATAATTCCGATTTCGTAATTAACTTCCCTTCTCCTTCTTTTACAAATAATCCTCTGTTAGTTAAAATAATGTTTGTCTTAGCAGTTTTTAAGTTTATTGTGAAAGTATAATCTTTTGATTCTATGTGCTTTGCAACAATCGAGAACCTAAAAGTATCTTGTGTGTCTTCCCTAGGCCTCTCCTGTGGTTCATAACTTACCTTTGAGTCTGTAATGTCATGTTGGCTGAAGATTGAGTTTGTTTTTAGAATTTTATTGCCAAGTAGCAATTTTCCTTTCTTAGGTGGGGTCTGTAACTTAAAATGTAGTTCCTTCTCAGCTACTTCCACACCCTCTGTTACAGCCTGTAAGTGATCACAATTCAATACTTGTCTGTTCATTTTATCGATCTCGAGAGGAACATTTTTCAGAAGTGTAAACTTTAGCCACTGTACAGTAACAGGAAACATCAGCTCCCCACTCATTTTTCCTTCTATGTTAACTTTAAATTTAAAGTAATCTGTAACATTTTCTAGCTGTAATTCTTTGAATGTACTGCAGTACCGGATCTGACTCCGATCAATGGAATGCTGAGAAAAGGTACTAACTTGTTTCCATTCTCCACTTGACTCCTGCCGCTGAATCTGGCCAAACTGAGGTAGACGAGTGATAATGTAGTGGGTCTCCATCTCATGATGTTCACCGTTAACTGCCACTGACAAGTTGCTCTGTGTAATCAGAACTGTGTCACCCTGCCGTACGACCACCCCTGTTCTATTGGCCACTTCAAAGTCCAAAGGAACAGCCATGACCCGTAACACCACTGTATTGCTAACTAACTCGCCATCACTTGCTCTGAGAAGGATCCGAGAATTCCGATGGCCTCTGTGCACATAGAAAATGTTGCCATCTTTTAAATCCCCATGGGTAAAGCTATTAATGGCTCTCCCGGGATCATTGGTATTTTCTAAAAATCCAGCATCTGAATCGAAGTTGCCAAGAACCAAAAAACTAAGATTCAAGGAATCTGTGTCAGGGTCTGACACATGGATTATATTTGGAGTCAGTCGCTTCTTCGAGTTCTCAAACAGGAGAAGCAAGTTTCCTTCAGGGAGTTTAAGGTATGGGGGGTCATTTACTGGAATGACAATAATGTTAAACACATAGGGAACGTGACCTTGTAGATACAAAGGCATTTCCTCCTTGCTCTTGGAAGAGACTGAAAATGTGAAGTAATCCCTAGCTTCTTCTGAACCATCATGGATATACCGAACTTTCCCTTGCCCCAAATCTAACAGAGTAAAAGCCTTCTCCATCTCCTGTTCAGGGGAAACAGCTAATCGAAGGAACCCATGAATAGGCATTTCCTTTATTTTAAATAGTATTTGAGAATGGTGGATACCCAAATCTTTAAATTGCATACCCATTTTCACATGCCTTTGTTCCAGCAAGGCTTGCCCACCTTCTTGGACCTCCAAGTTATTCAGAACTAAGAAAGAGCTACTCGCATCTTGAAGGAAAAGCTTGCCAGTCTCAGGAATAGCAGTGGGAAGGAGAACTTCTGACCGAAGCGCATTTTCTGTTGTTGTTATGGAAAGATTTTCGGCATCACGAGATTTCATTTTACACCCAACAGATATATCTTTGGAAACGAGGGCATCCTTTAATGCCTTCTTTTCTGAGTTGACTTCCAAGCCTTTTAAGCATCCTTTGAAAGAGATTCCTCGAGATTTCCTAGGCACAGAGGCAAGTTCTAACTTCTTAACTTCTTCTCTCTTGTGGTTATCAAGACCTCCCACGAAGAGGGGGCCTTCAGATACAAACAGTTTGCCTTTCAAAGGCAGTGATGCCCTTACCCCTTGTTCATCCACCATCAGGTCCAGATGCCTTTCAGTGAATCTGAGTTGAATAACATGCCACTTGTCATCACTCACTAAGCTAAAAGAAGAGAGCTGAGTATTACTTTTACTCCTTCCTACATGAGCCCTCAATACACCTTTAACAATTTCCAAAGCGACGAACTCTCCTTCTCTACCTGACTGAAATAAAATCAAGGCTTGTTGAGTTCCAGTCTGAAGAGCAAATTCCAACAGCCCTTCCCCTTGCACCTTCCATTGTGGGAAGGTGACATAGGATCTGGAGCTAAAGAAATTGATGGCTTCACCCTCTCCTGCAAAAAATTCATCACTGCATCCCAGTGACACCTCATAGACCTTCTTAAAACCAGGGTAAGATCTAAGAGATGTAAGGATCTCCCTCCGGTTAAATACCACATCCTCCACACATCCACGGAAATTGGGGAACTCTTCAACTAGGTAAGGGACATCAAGTCCGCTGTGGCCTCCTACGTAGACTCCATGTTGAAAGTGCAAATTGTGCATCCCACCAGTGACCTGGCGAGTCGTCTCATAATGTTTGTCAACAATCAGAGAGATAGTATCCTTAACACAGTACAGTTCCACTAAATGCCAGGTCAAGTCATCCACATGAAGTCTCTGTTCAGAAAGGCGTACTTGTTCACCTGCCCCAAGATTCACTCTCACCTGAAAGAAAAAGAATCAATCGATTTTGTGTTACAGGGTTTTATTAAGAAAACAGGGCCATTCAGAGAGAGAGAGAAACGTGGACATGAAAACTTTTTCTATATTTATGGGCTACATATTGAGGTTAAAAATTTTCAGAGTCGAAATATTTAAGACAAATTGGAGAATTTACAGATGGCACATGATTTTATTCTAGTGAAATAACACGAATCAAAGGGATAACCGTTTTGTTGTCTTTCTCTCTCATTGTTTTTCTCTCCAGTAATTGAATGCTTATATGGTTTTAAGGATTTTTAAAAATCTTACCCATAAATTTCCTGAGAGAAGTTCTATTATACAGTAGTCATTTTTCCCAGCTGCAAGAAAAAGTAATCCCTGTGGTTTGCTGGTTTGAAATTTCAATCGAAGAGATAACTCAGAGGAAACTTCTATGGTACTGAGCTCCACATAGCTTTCACCATAAAAAGAAGCTAGGGAGAAATTTTTAAAAGAAACATGTTAGTAACTTTATTAAACAATGACTGTTCCACTTTATATTGTCATCTCCCTTCAGGGACTGACCCTACTGAAGAAAACTGCCCTGCTCAAGGCCACCCCTGCTTCCTGGGTGCCCCACGGATCCAACATGGGGGTATAAAAGCTCGTTGTTCTCTCGCCTCAACTTAGGACAGCTCTGATGGGTCAGTCCCTCTTCAAAAGTCTCAAGAGGGGCGGCTGGGGCTTTCACTAAAACTGAATTGCCATTCGACTTCTCCATCTACCCAATACTGCTTCCTTCCCTTCCACAGGAACTAATCCCAAGTCGCTGGAGGTGAACTGGTATAACAGTAGAAGGGAACACATTAGCTGGCTATGAAATATCAAGCTGTGAAAAATATAGGGCAAATAGTAACCATGAGGGCAACGAAACTGGGTGTCTATTGCTAAGTTTGAATCAAGTTTTGGGAAAAGATAAAATTTAGAAGAGATTAGTTGACAATTACGAGCTAAATGCGAAAGCCAGAGTATTTCCCTGGTAGTCTTTCTCATCTCTTATAGCAGGAGGACAGAGAAAGGTGAGACTTCCACACAGGAATTAATCAACAGAGTAGTCGAGCTCCAAATAAAGTCCCAACCAAGACAGGCTTGCTTTGACAAGGCTATGGCTCTGGCTGGGAAAGAATGGAACCCTGATATATGGAATCGAGACACTGGATTGACGCATTCAAATATCTCGGGTCCTTAGATCCCTCTGAATCCTCGTAACCCACAGAATTGACCTAGTTCCATATTAACTATGGCACTATTTGTGCTTAAAGAAGATGCAGAGGCTTCTTCCTACAAGCAACATGTGAACCCTAATGATATGTCCCCATCTTTCCTCCCGACCACTAGACCAGAAACAAAGGTTAAGGCACAACATAACCTGTGTGGGGACATGCTGGGCTTGATGTGGGAGGAAAGGGACTAGACCATAAAGGAGCTGGGGGACCCGCCCAGAATGGACTGCCAGTAGCTAGGAGAATACACATGGGACTGAGGGTATCTGATCAAGAGGACGGAAACATAAGGTTGATAAGAGAGAATTCACAGATTTCGGAGTACTCTCCTAAGGGAAAGGATATAACATGCTGGCAAATGGTATAAACTCACTGCTAAGGTGGCTCCTAGAAGCACAAACACTGCAAAGATCCACCCTGAGACAGACATGACAGAATTGCCAAGACAGATGATGGAAGAAGAGATTCAAGGGATGGAAGTGGTATATCCAGGATACGGCATGAATAGGGCCAGAGGCACAAGCAAGTTACACGAGATGGTAGCTCCATGTCATTCTCATTCTTGCACCAGCACCTTTTCCTCAGCTCACACATATGGCTGCATGAGGATCCCTTATTACCAGCCGATGGAGGAACAAAACACCTGAGCTTGGTTCATGGAGGAGTTAACTTCATCATATGGGTGCAAGCTGAAAATGGACCCCTACTGCACTATAGTGCTTCTTAGGGGTGGCCATGAAAAATAGATGGGAAATCTTCTAAATAAATAGAATTTGGGGTGATATACTTCATAAACCATCTTGTATGAGAGAGAAGTGGTCTGAGATTAGAATACATAAAAACTGATAGTAGCGGTAAATGGCCCAGGCAGACAGTCAGGAACCTAGAATGAGACAGATTGAATGAAAAGGCACAAGGAGATCTGGGATAGATGCATGAATGTCAGCATGAAGTGGGAATATCATTATATTGCATGCCCACCAGAAAACACCCACCAAAAAATGGTACTAAACAATCAGGCAGACAAAATGACTTGGCCCTTTGGCAACGGCCAGCCTCTGTCATCTGCCACCCCTACTTTGCCACAATGGGTGTATGATGAAGAGCATGTTGTATTAAAATTACTTGTTTATTCACCTATCTCCTGCACTATTCCATGAGTTTCCTATGATCACGGACCATATCTTTTGTATCTTTCTCTCTCCAATACCTGGCACAGTACCTGGAACACAGGTGATATAATAGATTCTGCCAGTGCCCCATTTAGATCCCTTTTAACAGATTGGTGCACACATCTTCCAACAAATAAACTTTGTTGACCCCAACTTTTGTGGGCCCCAGTAAGTGCCTCAAAGTAACAATAAAAATCAAGACATTTCAGTAAAATTATATCCCCTGCCCTGAAGGGCAACCTATAGCCAATAACGGAAACAGATGCATAAAACATGTAGAAGTATGTGTTGCCACGCATATTGCTCTCCAGAGATAAGGCTGAGATTAGATCAACTGAAACTACATCTTTGCTTGGGCGCTTCCCCTGACTTATTATCCTGCATCCTCACTTCCTTACGGTTGTCTCCTTATAGTATTCACTCAATAATTAGTTTGCACAAGAACTCCTGCCTAACCCTCTCTCTCTATGGAACCATACCTAAGATAGGCAGACAGCAAGCAAGCATTTATTAAACCAAACTAAACTAACCTAGTAGACCCTTAGTTTATAGTTGAGTAAATTCAGGTCTAGAGAGGCATAGGGACTTGGGTAAAGTCAATAGTTAGTTTGAAACACAGCTAAGACAAAAAAACAAGCATTCTCAACCACCGATCTAGTGTTTTTACCAAGATACGAAGTTGATACAGAGATGATTGTGATCTCTACAGACTTCCTCAGATATGTACAAGTGCCCTTTTCTCTAGCTAAAAACAGCCATTAATAGTTAAACTCAATAAAACTAGAATGTAGGGATAAGGTCATATAGTTGACACCAGCAATTATAAACCCACTAGCTATCCTCGTTTATCCTCCTGGCCTTCCCATTACTGAATCCCCCCACTCCAATTTTTGACAGACTTAGAGGCTGTATTGTTAAGTTTTCAAAACCAGGAAATGTTTTCTAAATCGTAAAATCTACCGCTGAGAATGACTAAGTAACATTAATAAACAACATTCCTATATTTTCCCACGGTTCACCTCTCTGGCACTAAATCAATTCCAGCCCCAGCTGGTGGCTAGAAATTTCCATTGCCTCAAGGGAAAAACAAGGAAGCAAGTTTAAAACTTCTGGTTTTAAAACTTCCTTGCTTACCTCCGAACTGACCCCAACTTTTGTGGGCCCCAATAAGTGCCTCAAAATAACAATGAAAAGCAAATAGAAGCACAAGTAAAACTGGCTCCTAGAGAAAGAAAGGTGATCCCTATCCGCAGTGAAGGAAAAGGTATGATTTCAGTATTATATGTGTGTAGCAAATCAAGGAGAACAAAAATCGGAGCAACGTGTGTGCTTAAATAAACCGTGAAATGGTTGAATGGAAGCCAAAGTTTGGCAGTAAGGTGGGTAAAATTCTTTTCATGGCAAGTTAGCATTTCTATTTCTAATTTCTCCCAGGTGGGTGATTGTTTATTTTCTTTACTTTAGAATTGGTTCCCATTGCTTCTTCTAAACTACATCTTCCTGCGTTTTTGTTTGATTTGGGTTTTGTGTTTGTTTGGAGGTTTGTTTGTTGTTGTTTTGTTTTTACTATTTGAGCAACTACTATGTGCCAGGTACTATCAGGAGTTTAAGGTAGGGAATTAATAAGACAAAAGGGCTTGCAATCTAGCAGAGGAGAAAGCTGCTTAGAAAGATGAGTGCACCCAAGTGACATTAGACAGTTGGTACAACAGAAGCTTGTTAGGGGTCAATCTGGGATATGAGGAAAGGAACAATCTAATCATAAAGTGTCTCTCTCTGACAGTTTCAAGAGTCCCATCCTACATGCACTTATTCTGTCCACAAATATACCAAGTGTTTGGTACTGGAGATTCAATGGTGAATGAGATAGACTGCTAATCAAGCAATTACAGTTGCTCAGTTATTAACTGGGAAATGTAGACCAAAATAGAAGCACTTGACCTAACAGGAGGGTGGAGTAAAGGCCCTCAGGTAATGGCTTCTAAGAAGAGCTGATAAGGGGTTGGGGAGAAGAGGAGAGAAAAAAAAGAGGGGAGAGATAGGAAGGAAGGAAAGAGATGACTGCAAGGAACTAAAGGTCCAGTATAGTGTGAGGAGTGTTGGCCAGGGTAGAAGTTGCAGAGCTTTGAGGGGTCGGGGGCAAACAGTCAGAGGGCAAATGCCAGTGCATTCATCTGAAAGACCTTCCCGATTAAAGTGTGCGCACACACCCTCATTCATGCTTGCAAATGTACCCACCCAGTGGGTGACTACTCCTTCAGGGCCCTTATCATGATCTCTCATTACCTTCATTATTTGTTCTCTTGGTTATTATTCAGCCCCAATATCAAACCAGCATAAATAGAATGTAAGATTTTTCGTTCAAGAGCATTTATTAGTCTCGATTGCTGCTCGATTCTCAGTGCCTACAACAGTGCACAGCACATTGTAGGCACTCAATAAATGACAGTTTTGGAAGCCAAATCAGAGTTCAGACTCGATCCAAAGAGGGCCATAAAGGGATCAAACAGGGAAACGACACAATGAAATTGCAATTTAGAAGCTGAGACTGGCTGAGATGCAAAGAATGAATTAAAAGGGATGGTGCGTACAGGGGAGCAGACATGGGGAGAAGCAGGTGGGCTCAAGAGATATTTAAGGACTCTCAGGGAAGGGAAAGGGAGAAAACAAGGGGGCAAATCCAGATTTCTGACCTTCCAGATTTCTGGCTGGGTGTCTCCTCACTGAGAAGGAGACTCTGGGAAGAGAGGCTTTGGTTTCCTTTTGCTTTGTTTTGTTGGTGCATATATGACAAGAAATTTTGAATGAACTGAGGAAATGGCTGACTGACCAACTGGATCCCCTTGGGCAGGGGCCCGCTCACCAGGAGGGCCTTACAAACGATATTAAGAATGTCAAACCTTATTCTGCAGACAGTGGGGAAGAATTAGTGGGTTTTGGTTGGGAAGAAATGTTGTATTTTAGAAAGATCAGTTTGGTGACTGTGTGAAGGGGAATCAAGAGTAGTAGGATGCAAACTTACTGGGAAAGTACTCCAAAAAAAAGATTTCAGAACTGTTTGCTTTCACTGAAAATCAGAATTGGGTATTCTAATTTTTATAATATAATATTTTCATAATATAATATTGGGAGCATTTTTATATTGTACCCCTTTACACATTACCTTTCTCCCAAATATGTTCTACAGATGATATATGATACGTATAGGAGCTTATATTTAAAATTAAAATAAAAAAAACAACAGAAACAAAACTACTCCACTAAAATATTTGCATTATACAAAATCCTAAGGTGAAGCCCTGAGAGATTCATAACACTATGCAGCAGCTCTTGCTCATGCTGTCATTTGAGTGGAGTAACTTACTAGGAAAAAAAAGCCACTTTTTGCCCTACAATTCTATTCTTAAGAATCTCTACCATGTTTCACTATGCTATCGATGGTGCACATTTTATCAATCTGAAGTGGGATATTTATTCAAGAGATAACTAACTTTATCCAGAGTACTCTGAGAAAGATGAAATAACTTAGCACACACAACTAACATGCTGTCAGAGGCCCAACCTCTTTATTCATTGAAAGCAAATCCCCACAGGGACAGTTCTAAAAGTCTCTCCAACAAAACTTTTGAGTCTCTTAATATTTAAATTAGAACAAAATAAATGAGCAAGGAGATATTGGCTCCATGGCTGCAGAGCAGGCAGTTGAGGGGATGTTGAGCTGAGGGGTTGGGGGAGTGCACAGACTGAAGGGAGCCTCTGGCACCACATTGCTATGCTTAAGGTGTTGCTGACACTTTGGGGTAGGGGGTGGGAGGTGGGGGGACAGGGTGGAGCAGGTAGTAGGCCCAGGGCCACTGTGAGAATGCAAATCTTGGGTTTCCAGGTAGAGCCAGAGCAATTTACAGCTTTGGAATTCTTGCTGTTTCAGAGCAGGGCCCACCAGGCTCTCATTTTTCATTCATTCCTGAAATATTAGCCTCCACACCAGCTGCTCGGGTTGCAGAGGACACTGACACCCTTTCCCTTACCTCCTCTCAATGGGGCATGCTCCAGGCCCGCTGCACACAGCCCTGCCGATCGTGACCCACGCAACTCTAGGGAGATCTGTACTTGCTGAATCTGTAGATTCCTGTAGCACTCCCTGGAAAGGAGCAGTGAAGCAGTTCTGGTCCCTGGCCAGCCCAGGTAGAGCCGACAACCCCCTTCTTAGTGACTACAGAGCCTATGTCCTATCCTGGATGCTTCACTTACGTGACATGCGTTTCCATATTTGCTACCCCACTGCTTGGGAGCTTTCCAGGTCCCAGTCACAGTCTTTGGAGTAAGTGCTGGACGTAGCCTCACACTCCACAGGGACAGAACCTTCCCTAAAGCCCACAGGCCCTCATTCCTCTCTGATGCCATGTGCCATCGTCTGACTATCAGAACTATATGGCCCTTGTTATTATCTTTTACTAGGACAAAAACTCCCTGCATAAGTTTCCTATTGCTGCTGTAACAAATTACTACAAATTTAATGGCTTAAAATGACACAGATTTATTGTCTTAGAGTTCTGGAAGGCAGAAGTCTAAGATGGGGCTCACTGAGCTAAAATTAAGGTGTCTGCAGGCTGCATTCCTCTGGAGGCTCTGGGGCTTCTAGAGACTGTCACATTTCCTGGCTCATGACCCCCTCCCCCATCACATTCTCCTTCTCTGACTCTGACTCTTGTGTCTTGTGCCTTCCTCTTTAAATACCCTTGTGATAGCATTTAAGGTCAACCCGGATAATCCAGGATAATCTCCCCATCCCCAAATCCTTAATTTGTTCACATCTGCAGAGTTCCTTTTGCCACGTAAAGTCACCTAGTCCAAGTTCTGGAAATTAGGATGTGAATTTCTGGTGGTAGTGGTGGTGGTGGTGGGGTGACATGTAGTTCTGCCCACCACAATCCCCAGGGGCTCTGTCCTTCAGTCACTCATATTTACTGAGCACCTATCATCTGTAGGTACTGGACTAAGTGCCAGAAATATAAAGGTAAATAAAGTAGTAGTATTGGAAAGGAACCCAGAAGTATAGGGGACGAGTTTTGTCTGTGTTTTATATAACCTATGCAACTATATTTTTTAAATTAAATTTAAATTTTGTTTTAAATAAAAGAAATTTTAAATAAAACCTGGGCTTTTGGGCTTCCCTTCAAATATCAGCCTCTCAGGCCACTCTAGGACCCATTAATTCCCATACAACAGCAACCATGAGTGGGGTAAGGATGCTCCAGTGCCATGATCCCCCACTCCATGTCACCTCCTGCCATACCAGCTGCTGGTTGGGCACCACAGCTTCAGGCAGAAATGGTGAAGTGAGGTGCCAAGATTATTCACTGCAGAGCTGGAAGAAAATATTAGGACTTCTGGGGTTGTTTTTCATCTATAAAACAAATAAATAAGAACTGAAGCTTTATTCATCTCTACTTTACAGATTGATTGGCATCTTGCCTCAGCTGGCATGTGAGTCTCCCCTGCTGGGTACACAAGTCTCCCTTAGGGAGAAGCAGAAGTTCTACAAGGTAGAAGGATGCCCTCACTCTCCTTCCCTATTCAGTGACACACCACACGTGGGTTTACCTGATTAACTGGGTTTAAAATTATATTATCTCATCATAATTAAATAGATCCTCACAAAAAGGATCATTTAAAAAAAAATCCAGCAAACAAGTCATAAAGATATATACAAATGATGCAAAGGAACCAGCAAGAAGGTATGAAAAAAATGAAAAATTATTGAACTATTAACAACATGGGTCTAGTGCTAAGTGTATATATACCTTGAGAAAGTGGCTGGTGACAGTAGTACTGATATTTGATTTGTAAATAGAGCTATGTTGGGGGTGTATGCTGAAGATATTACTGAGACAATCAGTTTACCAAAGGTGACTTTCTGCTGTGGAAAGACTCGCCAAGTGAGGACACATCATCTTTTGTCCTCTAAGAATCCAAGTCTTTGACAATTAGATTCTTCAAAGCCATAGCCTGAATCACCCAAAGAGGTAAGGAAGAAACCTAAATTCAGATCACATATCTGGCTGATCACACACTCAATAAAATATTCTTCAAAGTGCTGTAAAGTAGCTTTTGGTAAGAGTTTGGTATCGATATTTGTCACGCAATCAGACCTAAGGGTGAAGAACAGTTATATGCATTAAAGTATATATTATGGAATTTTTATTCAGTCAATCTCTTCTGTCCACACTCTGAATCCCTAAGTGAATATTTTACCCATTGATCCTTGGCCGCATACCTGTTAATTGCACAGAAAAAAAGGAAAGAGGGTAATGAGTAGGAAAGGAGGGAACTGAGCATTGATCGAGTAGTTCTCAGGCTGCTAGGAGGTCTTACATAGTATTTTATTCAAGCCTCTCTGCAGAAGCTACTATCACAATTTTACAGATGCAAAATCAAGACCTAGAGAAGAAATATATGTAAATATATGTAAAACCAGATTGAAGCCCAAGTCCATCCGACTGCAAAGCCAGGGGTTTTCATCACCCTACACTGACCACTGAGATCACTCGCTCATCACCCATCACACCCAATCTGTCCCCCAATACCATTCGCTGTCCTCTCAGATCTCTCTGGCCTGCAGCTCACACCTTCCCCTTCAAAGCCACACCAAAGCCACCGTCAAAGCAGCCCCAGACCTCCAGTTCCCAGACTGGCCCAGTGGATCCTGCCTGCCAGGCAGGAAGAGGCAGGGGAAGGGGAAGAGGAGGAACAAGAAAGGAAGGAGGAAGGTGTGGAGGGAGGATCTCTGGAAGGGCGCTCCGGAACAGCAGGACTGGAGCAGAGCTGGAGGAGCTGGAATGAGACCCTGGATCACATACTCAAGAGGGAGGCATCCACCAGTACAGGCGGCTCAGGGCTGGAACATTACTCCACAGCTCCTAGTGAAACCGTCAGCAATGACACTGGCCAGGCCTAAAATGAATTAATAAGCGTCCAGAATTTAATCCAATTACTATAAAGAGATAGAAGGCCTTTGATTTAAAATGTGTTCTCTAAAAAAGTCTCGAAGGAAATCTTTTGATGAACTGAATTAAATTTCTAAGTCACGGAGTGTGGGAAGGCCCAAATGCAGGGCTCGATTGTGTAAAAAAAAAGTCTCAATGATTACAATTTAATGGCAATTTTTCGCTTCTGAGAACCTCCGTAGAAATGTAAAGCACTTTCAAAGAATTGGGCCCAGATAATTTAAGCGAATACGAAGAGGGTCATAGGGAACAGGAGGCCAGCGACCGAAGGATTTCGGACATGAGGGTAAGGCCCCAAAACCGTGACGGTCACGTGCGCTCCAGACACCCTCACGGGTCCTGGGTAAGGAGCAGAACTGAAAAGAATCATCGGGGAAGATAACAGGAATCCTTCATTCTGCTAGTCGGAGCGCAACCAGGTCAAGCGCTGTGAAACCGCGCACCCGCGGACGGCGCGGAGGTCGGGACCAGGCCCCTCCCGGTGCCTCCCGGGCCTGGCTGGGATCGGAGGGGCCCGGCCCCGCGGAGCCGGGACTTGGAGGTTTTCCGCCGCGGCGCCGACGTCTCTGCGCGGGACGGAGCAGTCTCCTCCCCCGGCGCCCCGCTCGGGAACGAAAGCAGGGCCCGAGAGTTAAAGTCGGGATCGCTGCGGGACCAGCCCCCGGAGCACAGGGGATCCCTGCCCACGCCCTCTGCTCTGCTCCCCACCCACCCTCTTCTGGCGGAATCCGCGCGCGGCCGGCCTGGGCAGGGACGGGGAAGGGAAGTTGGGGCGCGTACCTCCGAGCGCCCCGCGCGCCCAGCAGAGCCCCAGGCAGGCGGCGAGCAGGACGAGGCGGCGGGCCCCGAGCCGCCCCATCCCCCAAAAAAAAACGGCCTCACGGCGCTCACTCCCGGAGGCCGCCGAGCTACCTGCACCGGCCCCACCCTGCCGGTGGCCTGGACCCGGAGCCTGGTTAGGGGCGCCGCCCCCAACCAGTTCGGGGGCTGGACCGGGGCGGGGAGAGCCATTTCCAGCCTGCAGCTGTTGCGCCCCATCAGCACTCAGCCTCACTCGGATCCGTGGCGCAGGCCCGGTCTTTTTCCCGCGCTGACGTTGAAATCAATCGGGGTTGCTGCGGGGGCGCCCAGCGCCCAAGCACTCGCCAGAGGGCACCGAGTATGTGGCCCCAGTACTGCCTGGCGAGATCTGCGATGGAGTTAAGTGTGCGAGCAAATGGAGGCTGGAGGTGTTGGTAGGAGGGAGGATTCATGCAGAGGGTAGCATCCTAACGGGGCTTTGAGGAAGCCAGTACCCCTGGCCAGAGTGAGCTCCAGGAGGACCGGTGGTTTGTTTTTTTTATTGCTGTATCCCCAGTGTATTCTTGGTGCATGAGCACCAGCAAATACATGTTAGATGAATGAGTGAGAACGGGACGAGAAAAAAAACGACATAATCCTTCTCAAATATGAGTCTTATGTTTTAATTTATTTTAAAGGACAGTCCCTCAAGTTATTTCATTGAATACTGAGAGCAACTGTCTGTTCGATGAATTAATCCAGGCCAAGCGTCATGTGCAGGAACACTCACATCCTGATTTTGGGCTCGTGCTCATGGAGAGAAAAAGCCTTACTCAGGTCTGAGGCTTCTTATAAAATTGGACTTGAACAGGGCCTGACAAGGACAGGGTTTGACAGACAAGAGCTCAGGGCCTTCTAAATCAGCTTCTCTGGGCCACATTTACCCCCTATGCAACACTGGTGTTTGACAAAATGCCAATGCTTGTGCGACAAAGGCAATCAATGCTAGTGATATTTTTTTCTCCCTAATAAAATTAAAGATGACTTCATTTGCCCTGTCTTTACTTGGTTTAGTTCTATAATAAAGTGCTTTTTAAGCAAAGAATCCAATTTTGACCTTTTCTTGAACAGATAATCTGATTTGTTTTTCTCCTGAGCAGATATGCTTCCTCTGCCCAGCAGCCCTCCATTCTCCTGGGAGCCTCACCCTCCTTCTCTAGGGGGACTGCTCTCTATTCCCTGCCCCCATCCTGTCCCCCACCATATGTTAAAAATGGGAGCTGGCATCAACTTTCATGGCCACAGTGATTGGTCAGGCAGCGGGGCCTTGCTGCAGAGCTGTGTTAAATCAGTTCCAATTTGAAACTTTCAGGAAAGGTTCTAAGGGAAGAGGGTCTGCTCCTCTCTGCAGGGAAGGAAGAGAAGCTATAGGTAGCCAAATCCTGGCTTTTTCAAAGAAGCTAGCCCATAATAAGAAAAGAAAGCAGACACAGAGAAGATTTACAGCATGGGCTGGGAGGTGGGGGGGAGGCAGCTCTTCCCTTTTCTGGAATTCGGTTCCCAGAGTCAGTGAAGTCCCCTTTAACCTAAGCTGGTGCAGATTGGATTCTGTTACTTATGACCAAAAGAGCTTTAATCAACTTTAATCCAAGCACACTTTACATCATACTAACTCCTGTGTATATTTTGCAGGCCATAAATTTGCTAGCCCTGAGCCAAAGAGTAGATGTCCAGCTGACTGAAGATGGACTTGTAGCATGAGTGTGAAGGACACTTTTCCCCAGTTCAGATTCCTTTGGCGCTCATGATTCCTCTGGCAACAGCATGATTACCTTACATGCTGTTGACTTTCTCCTGCGAGCTCCTGCAGCTTTCTGCATGACAGCTTACTCTAGGCCCAGAAACACGCTTGGCCCGTGTATGGATGTCCATGTGTGCCCAAGGCAGGCAAAAGTGAATGCTTGCAGGAGCAGTTCTCAACCAGTGACAGAAGGAACTTAGTGGAAAAAATATCCAAGCTTCCTTGCTCAACAGTGGGACAATGCTGAAGGGGGTTCTAAATGGTATCCTAGAGGATTGAGCTCTTCTTGCCCACAATAGTTACCTGCTTTAATGTGGGTAGTTGGAGTATTCTCTTCCCCCATACTCACATAATCACAAAACTTAAAAGTGTTGCTGTTGGAAGGAGCTTCTGAGACCTCTCGATCTAGAAGCAGACATGTTATAGTTAGAGAATATGGCCACTGGCTTTGCATCCATCTTTTCCAAGTGCCCCAGGAGAAGTACCTTGGCCACCCAGAGCCTTGATACCATGCCGGCCACACTGTTTCTTCTCTATAAATGGGCTTCACAATACTTCCTACCAACCACAGTTGTTGTGTGGATTAAGATTTTTTTTGAGGTCCTAGCTAGCATGGAGCCAAGTGACAAAGAAGCAGAGAGATCCCACCGAGATCTGAAACAGTTTTGTGCCTAAGGTGGATGAGTCCAACTACCTCATTTCACACAACTCCCTTCTCTTCTCTGGGATCTATAGCTGCAAACTAAATTAGAGCAGGATTCTAGAGTAGCTTGAAGAGTCTGGCTAGGGATCCCCGGGCCCCTCGCAGGAACCTGTAAAACTGTCTGGGTCTTTGGAATTCTACCCCTGTTCACTCATCTATGTTTTCCAGTTTCCGTGTGTTCTTTACCCTCCCTCACCAGAAATGCCATGCACTTTATCACTGTTGTCTGACAGGCAAGCAAGAAGTGAGCCATCAGTTGGGCTGACAAGCAGCTAAAAACAGAAACCAGACAAGAAAGAATCGATTTTCCAGGCTGTGCGCAAACCTGTTATTCTTAGCCATTATGGCTTGCTCATCATTTACAGCTCTGCATAAACTAAACCAAATATACATCTCTTATTATAAATCACAATACTATACCATATTAGTAATCTCCAACATCCCTCCACTTCCTTAAGCAGTTTTGATTTTCTTGGGGCTGAAGAACCCCAGACTAGGTAGGTGGAGTTTTAGCTCTGCCTCTATATGGGTGACAAGTCATGTACCCTATGCCAGCTTCAATTTCCTCCCCTATAAAATGAACAGGCTGGATTAAATGATCTGTAAACTCTCTTCAGGCTCAAATTTTATGATTCTAATTTGTCACCATTGGCATTAGGGCAGTTCTGCCATTTAGATAGAATTCTTTTAATTAGCACAGGGAGAAACTTAAAACGTTTGAATTTTACTCAAAGCAGTGGTTGCTAATAAACTTGGAGCTTTTAATTTAGGAAAATCATTCAGAATGTCAAAGAGAGACTAGGAATTATCTTCCTGTAGAGAACCACTTGCTTTAAATTAATTCTGATCTATCATTTAATGCTTCAAAAATTGAATGTAGTCTCCAGTTAATTTCCATAGCAGTTCAGATGGCTCTAAAATAATGAGAAATTAAGATGCACAATTGTTAGGGAAAGCCCAGTTGTAAACATGGTGAATATAAGGATATTTCTTCGTATTGTCTGCTCAAAAAATGCACTCACATGGTGGCCACTCACCTGCCATGCCCCAGCAACAAGAATTATTCTATTCAGGTTTTAACCTGAACTGTTCATTCAGAAATGAAGTTACGGAAAGCAGAGAATGACTATCAAGAAATGAAAGTACAGAGAAATGGAGGTATAGGAATAGAGATATGTGCATTTATTCAACAAAGATTCATTGAACTCGCTCAAATGCAAAAGGCACACAAAAGATGTCATGGAGCATAGAGAGATGAATTAGAGTCCATGTTTTCAAGGGAGTTGCACTATAGAGAAGGGTATGAGGCATGTACAGCAGTAATTTTAACAAAGGTGAATTAGAAACAGGGCTCAAGACTCTTTTCTAGAACTGTCCAACTCACACACCTTTGATGATGTGACTGGCTTGAGCAGCCATGTCTGATTTACATGACCCCTCACTCTCTAACCCCAAAGGATTGAACCAGGATGGGCTCCCAGTCTAAAGGGCATGACCCAGGGGAACAAAAGTATCAAAGCTGATTCCTTCTCAAAACTTTCAATCAGGTGACATTAAGAATGCAATAATTTTGTGACAGTCACAGAACCAGTAAGTCATTTGGAGATGACTCCTTCCTCACTAAGCCAAACCTACTCACCAACCAAAGATCCATGTTCACCAAAGTTATGGAAGAATGGGGCCATGATTCAAGAGAGAAAGCCATCTGTCTCTGTCTCATTCTTTGTGGAGAGGAGATTGCTATCATGTCCCAGAGAAGAGCTGATTGTAAAGGACAGTCAGAGCACAGACAATAGCTGCCTGTTGGCTTTCTCATTCCTCCGAAGCCTAGATATAATTCTTGAATTTTGTTTAAATGATCTTTTGATAAATCCACCTTTATCAGAGCCAGTATAGAACTCTAGATTCACAAATTCAGGTGTGCATGAATAATAATTTTGTATATTTTTCCCAAACTCAACTTGATTTCTGTTTTGACCTCCCAATTTGCTGTAGATGCAAAACTATATCTCAGTCCACTGAGGTTTTTTCCTCCTGCATCTCCCTCCCCAGGTTGTGTTGAGGTTCCATGGGACTTACATAGTGCCAGCACATCAGGGGTGACTGGGAAAAGGAGTGTGGCAGTTATCACTCCCTAACACCCTTGTGTGGGCTCACAGAGACATTCCTCACCCCACGTGGTCTTCAGAAGTCCATGCAAGCTTTATAGATAGAGCTTCATTCCCACCTGAATGGCCCTGTCAAGTGCCAGCAAACTTTTCTGTTTTTCCCAGGCCACTTGGAATGTTCTCGGCCCACCTCTAGCATAGTTCTCTTCGTGAGGCTGCGTGAGGCCTTGGTTGCCAAGACTCGCCACACAGACATTTTTCTCTTCTGGGGTCTTACTGTCTTTCTTAGGCTTATAAATCTAGATATGGGTATTTTACTGCTTCCACGGGACTCTGCCTTTCTTTAGGATCCACCAATGTCACCACGCTGACCACTTACCCTGGACTGCCTTGTCCCCCAAGCCAGAAATCCTTTTCCTCTTGGCCTGATGGGCGGTGAGAAGGGGGAACACTGAACAGACCAAAACGGAGTTTTAGCCACTCAGCGGAACAAGATATGAAGTCATGAGTTTCAATTATTGAAATATAAAGTTATCATTCTTGCAAATCTGAGATGTAGACTAGGATTCGTATTTTCTACATTAAGGGGCCTATTCAAGAGTAAAATAATTCTCAGAAGACCTACCTAACTCCCAGACTAGTTAAAAGATTTTCAAATTTGAGTCAATTTCTTTGAGGCAACAATTGTGATCTCAGTGGGAATCGATGTGCAAAAGTGAAGCAGACTCTCAGCAGTCTCTGCTGGCTTCAGAAATACCAGTCTTCAAAAACACATCTCAGGAAGCTTTACATCTCCTAGGAAGCCAACAGAAGGAAGGAAGAAAGGGCAAATGAAGCCTTGTTAGAGTTTGCTGCAGAAATTAAGTACTTTGAGTTCTAGGAAGCTGTCTAAGGAAAGTCAAGAATCTCCTCAGGGCCTCTGCCAAGGATTCTGAATTTCTCAAAGAACAGAACCTCTTCCTGGGGGGAACAGAGTGATTCTAGTCAAACCCACTACCTCCAGCAACCAAGAGGCCTTTCATTACCCTGCAAAATCCACCCAACTTACGGCACCCTGGCATGAGCACAGCGGTACATGCAGAGTCTCCCATCCTGGTCAGAGGAGGGCTCTGCCTAGCCCAAGGGAAATCTTTCAAGAGATCTGCTCTGAGTAGAAAGCAGGAAATGTTTTCCAAGTGGGGAAGTATGAATGTTTTCTGCTCTCTCTCAACCTGTAGGAAGATAAACCCTTCATAGGAGATTCTACCCCCAAAAGAGAGTCCACAGCTAATAATATTGAAACTGTGGTGTGTTTGGGGTCAGAGGTCGGGATAAGGCTTAGAAATTAGAGGACTGGAGTGAGGCCCGTCTGACTCTGCAAGAACCGAGGCTCTTTCCACTCCCATTTCCCCTCGAGGCCAGACAGTCCCCAAGTAACGGTAGAGAATGGAGAGAATACTAATGTAGCTATAGAGCAGTTTGAGTAACAAACAGCCTCATCATTTAGGGAGGCAAATTTTTCTTCTGGATTCTATAGCCCCTGACTGGGTGAGTGGTGAGAGGTTCATAATCTCAGCTCCACCACTTGGCAAGGCAGATTACTTAACCCTTGTGCCTCAGTTTTATCATTTGAGAAATGGACATGATGTAGTCCATAGGGATGTTTTAAATGATATCGTCCGTGCAATGTGCTCAGCACATGACGATAGGCAGTATGTTGGGATACTAACTAACTATTCCTGTTGCCTTTAAGCAAAGTGAGATATCCCTTCCTCGAAGAATACTGTTCAGACATGACATGACTAAGTGGAAAAGGCAATAGCTGGGTGTAGAGGGATGCAGAGATTTATTTCACTTAAAAAAATTACTCTGCCACACTAGTTTGCTTGCAAGGAAAAGAACTTTACTAAAAGGGCCTTAACTAGAACAAAGACTGCATAGGATAAACATGAGAGACGCAAGAGCCCTTTTTGGTATTTAAGCAAGACTTTGAAGAATGGGTCGACAGAGATGGTGTAAAAACCCAGGAGGAAGGAGGATGTGATGCCTTAAAAACTGTTTCTGTAGAGAGTAAGGACAGAAGTCAGTTGGCAAAGGGTTAATAAAAAAATGGGGGATGTCCTGGAAGCTGACTGTATGAGGAATTTAGCTTCAAAAACCTTTGTGTTTCACTTGGTTATCATTTCTTGTTTAGCTGCCAGCAGTGAATAGCTTATCATTGAAGGAATGTAAAAAAATTTTGGAATCACATAACTTGATGCAGTTATGGGGACCAAATCACCATCTGCCTTTCAAAACTTATATTAAAAAGAATGAGAAGGTGGGGCTTGCTGTTCTCTGGGGTTCCTGCCAGCTCTGACATTTCATGATGCCTTGAACAAAAGAACTTTTACAAAGGCCTTTCAGTAACACAGAACACACAAAGATGGCTCTTGTCTGTAACCACAATGGGAATTCCTGTAATCTTCCCGATTGCCCTGTCTCCTGCTTAGCTTCACTCAGAATCAAGCCTCCATGAGGCCACAGGCTTTCATGTAAAGTCATTCACTAAGTGATGAGAGCTCCACACGTCCAGCTGTGGGTGGTAAGCTGCTGCCCACAAGCCCACCCACCAGGCCCCTGACAGAGTCGGGCCCCACTTGGAAGCCTTGCACTGAGTCCCAAACCTCCAAAGTAGTTTATGGCCATTTAGATGTCCACAGGATATCTGTGGACTTCTCAGCAACTAGAAAATAAGAGATTGCCACTACCACCCACTGAACAGACGCAGGGGCTCAGATGCAATATCAACAGGCACCAGGCCTTGTTAGGGGAAGACACAGTCTGCTTAACTTGTGTTTCTAACACAAAGCTGCATTCTGATAACGCTGGTTAAAGGAATGTAAGACACCACAGGAAACTATTTTCAGCTATCTTAGAACTAGAAAATTGATTTGAAATTGTTGAACTCCGCTTTCCAAAGAACCATTTGCTGCTGCATTTGGCCTCCCCCTTACGCAAGTTATACATGTGACTCAATCTTATCTTTACCCTACAATTGGATGAGACTTGAAAAAAAAAAAGTACCCTAAAAAGACCCCTCTGCCATATGGCTTCTTCAGATCCAGAGCACTGAAGATTTTCAAATCAGAAATACAGAGGATCACCAGCTTTTCCACAGCCCTTTCTGGTCCATCTGTTCATGATCCTGGGTCTCTGGTGCCATCTGCAGATAGTAGAAACAGCCAAGTGTTTTATATCTTCATATGGTATCAGTTCATGTAATGTGCTGGTGGCAACCGACCATAGAGGAGACACAGATGAGCTGCCTAAGGGAAGCACCAAGAGAACCAGAGAGCCCAGTTTCACAGACGTTGAGAGAGTCAAGGGAATTCATTAGGAACGCTCAGCAAAGCCAAAGGTATCAAGGGAAGTCGAGTAAGATACAGATGAAAATCGTCCAGTAGTTTTGGCCACTTGGATCAAGCTAACCTTGATGAGAGTAGCTTCAATTACTCAGCGGAGACAGGAATTATACTGCCCTGAATGGATGGGATGTGAAGGGGAAACATGTGCACATAGTGCCTCAAAGAGTTTGGGCTAACGAGTCGAAATGCAGTTAGAGTGTAGGACGAGGGGAACCTAATATCAGGAAAGGGGTTTTTAGGGTTAGAGCTTGCTTTTAAGTGGGGATAAATAGAGAAGGAGAGATGGAACATTGCAGGGAATGCTAGAGGTGAGTCTTGGAAGAGGCAGGAGGGGAATGGGGTCCAGATGCAGGTAGAAGCATTTCCTGAACAAGAGCAGAAGAAGTGGGGACGGACTTGGGCATATGGCAAGTTTATAGGCCAGAGCTCAAGGAATTGAGCTTGGTAGCCTTAATTTTCTCTTTGAAGTGGGATGAAAGGTGTCTGCAAAGTATAAGTGGGCTCAACACAGGACTGGAAGGTTTGGAATTATCCTTGGTCCGATCCTCCTTCTCTTCCCCTTTGTTATATAAAATTGTTTATAAGTAGGTTGACCATTATTCCTGTGTGTTCAAGACAGTCCTGGTTTATGCCTACTGTCCTGATGTAATTATCTATTGTATCTACTTACTCTAAACAGGGTCCTAGCTGGAGAGAGAGAGAGAGTAACGTTCTGTCAACCTGCACAACTGTGTCATTTTCTCCTGTAAGACCATGCGGCAGATACAAAGAAGGAAAGGTACAGTACTGACCCACATTTGGAAATTTTCTAGGCATGTGAAATGAAAGGCTAGAAATTCAAGTGCTTTGAAAGTTCTGATGATTGGATAGCGTGTGGATAAATGACATATATCAATGCTGCTTCTAGGACACACAGGTAAGAAGACGAGATAAGTTTTCGATTTTAGGGATCTCTCAGAGGGAAAGTCAACATCCTCCCAATGCCCTACAAAGCCCATGTGACCTGCACCCACCTCTGACGCTCTACCATCTCTCTCTCAGTTTACTCCTCTGTGGGAAAGAAAACCACAGTGAGGGCTGTACTGCTGAAAAGAGGTGCTTAGAAACTGGGCGAACACAACAGCCCAAACCCTTAAAACATTGAAATTACAGACTTGCTTTTACTTACTGATGTAACCTAAGTCACAACCTCCCCAGCTGAGAATTGCCTTATGTATTGGGAAGGGTGTGGGGCTTTTGTGATCTACAGATGGGGATGAGGGACCTTATGATAGTCAAGGGAGAGGAAATCGAGGGTTTACCAGAGGATGGGAAATATTATAGTCATAAATTAGGAAACTTCAAAGGGCCATGTGGAAGGAATGATGCTTACATGCTTTTTAAAGAGATTGCAGTGGTTTCTAAGCAAACATCAGCAACCTATCGTTTTACTAGACTTTACTTCCTTTCCCTAAATAGCAGTTGGTGAAGTCTGAAGCTCTGAAGAACAACAAGACGCTAAATATGTCTGGAGTTGAGTAGTAAGGAAAAGTTGATCCTACACTAGGCAACCTCCCTAAGTACATTCCTTCTCGGGATCCCCTACAGACACATCAATCAGTGAGAGCCACTTCAAGGACTGTACTCAGAGAGCACCAAGGAACAAGGCCTTAAAATGAAGGAAGAAAGTTAGAGCAGATAGGAGCCAGTGGACTTTTCTTCTATTACCCCTGAGAGACAGCTCTGGGGAATCAGGGCCATGTGAGGCACTTCCTTCAGCCAAGATTATATTCAAGATTAGTCCATCAGCACGAGCCACACAGAGTCGCAGAAACAGTTGTCAAAACTGTGGGAGATGGCATTCCAAGTGACAGCATTAAAATATACTTGCCTTTCTCTCATTCCTCTAGCCCTGTAACCCCATCTTCTCTCCTTATTCAGTAATTAGGTGACCACTTCTGTTTTGCACTATGAGAAAGGACTGTTATCTAGAGAGCTCTGACTCAAGAACCTGCAGGATGTGTTGGGAATCTCCTTCCTGTTTCTCTTCCTCTTGTACTAGTAAGACTGTCGAGACTAGAAGCCAAGTCTCTGTGAAATCAGAACCCCTGGGCATGATGCCATGCTGCCTCCCATCTCCGCAGCCCTGTGCCAGACACTCTGCTAGAGCATCTGCGATGCGCCCACCATTTTTGGCTACTTGGAAAATGTCATCTGATGAAGCAATAGCCCAAAAACAGCTATGAAAAACCCACAGTGTCTGCTGCTCTGAGACTCCTCATTGATCCTTCTTAGGATCTAAGAGACCCTGGAGATAGCTCACTCATCATTCACTTCACAGAATATGGGAGCTCAGTGTACCCCTCCTCAGGAAGCCAAAAGTCTATATTCCCAAATGAGACTTTTGAATAAACTGTCTTGACCAGCAGCATCCCATCCCCACACCTGCCATCAGAGGGTTGCTTATTCTGTTGCAAACTGGCCAAAGTCCATTTGGCCATTCAGGAAATGTCCAGTTCTTTTTGGTAAATATCAGAAGCTGATCCTCTGGTGGTTGTGAGTGGGCTGGGTTAGACATCCCCTTCACCACAAGCTCACTACCAGGTGGCAGAACAATGAAAAGGACAAATTCTACCCAAAGTCACAATTCAGTCCCACAGCCTGTGTGCAGCAGAAGAGGTTCCACTCTCTGCCCTGTTCACATGATCACCCTTATATGATAGGCCCATTCCAAGGTGAGCAAATGCCCATTTTTGTGGTCAAGTTCAATGATAAAGTCTTCTTTGTGACCAGCAGAAGCAGGGCAAAGGGATTTGGGATCTGGAAAGCAGTTATTAAAGTCTTGGGTTTGTTAGATTCTTAAACATTGTTCATTCAAGGACTGTGAGTCCTTTAAAATATTCTCAGTCAAACTCTATCTCACACCATGGATGTCACCACTTAAAATTATCCCATATCTCTTATGATAGCCTCTTAGGTTTTCTTTCAATAAAAATATGTTAAGTGCCAAGAAATTCTGCTCTTGGGGTTTAGGTTTCTGTTTAGGATTCTGCATAACTAGTTAATAACCTTGTGAGTTTCAAAGATTATTAATCACCTTTAGGATGAAGATTGGAGTTAACGTGCACACAAAAGGCACACTGTTTATGCAAGTTATTTTAAAGTACATTAATTCAAAGACTAAAACATTGACTTTCTGTTGCTAATGCCCTTCACTTATGGATAACCCTCATCTTCCTTCCAAGGGAGGAAGCAAATGGGAATCAATCTCTGTCTGTCTATGTCACACACACACACACACACACACACACACACACACACACACACACACACACACCCCTCTGCTTGAATTGGAAGGGACTGAGAAAATTAGGCCTTAGCTGTGCACTTTCATGAGGGTTCCTATTTCTTAGGCTCAGCAAAACTTGTGATTTGGTTCATTTACTCTCCATGGGGCATTTCTCAGAACCAGCGAGAACACGAATGCAGGGAGCATGACTGGAAGGTTTAAAACAGGCTATTTGGGCTTTGTGTGAATTTGAGGTTTCGGACTCTACAGACGTTGCTGTGAAAATGGCATACGTGAAACTTCCACTGGACTCTGATTGAGGGGCAGCTGCTTCCTGGTGACACAACAATAACTCAGGGCCCAAAATAAAGGCTCAGAATATTCTACCTTCCACCCCCGCAGCTCCCAGTCCCCAAGTGCCCTTCCCAGCAAACTTCTGTGTGGGAAGTCCGCTCTCCCGCCTCATCAGTCCCATACGCCCTGTACTCTCCACTACTCTCATTACACCCTGCTGTGTCCATGTGTTTATTATACAATTATGTCTAACATTCTAGATAGCCTCACGGCACCTTACATGGTGTAGGTGCTTCATACACGAAAAATGGAAACTTGTTTCCATTTTCTTTATAGCTCATGCATTTATTCAATGATTTTTGGTGCAACATTCAAAGGTGACTTAAAGGGGAAGACTAAAAAGTGGACTGATTTTCGGCATTGAGCTCTGCTGCATTGGAGGGTCTGTACCAGGTATCTGGACATGGCATGGAGATTAGATGTTAGAGACAAGAATAGTTTTATAGGAAGTTGGTAGGCTAGCCAGCCTCTTCCAAAACACACCTCTTGGATAGATAATAAAAATAATAACAACAAAATAACTAATATTTTAAGAGTGCTTACTTTTTGCCAGGCATGGTTATAAGTGCTTTACTTATTTAATCCACATTATAACTTTATGAGATAAATACTATTAATATTCCCATTTTGCAGATTCCATGGTGCTTGGAATTCTGCTGTTAGAGAGTCATTTACTACATTTAAACTACACCTTCTCTCAGGCAATTCTTTCATTTAAATGTGTTACCCATCAGTGTAATGATGCAGAAGTATTCCCGATGAAATACAAAGCTTAGTGCAAATTAGTTGACAAAATGCCTTACCTCCTTGTAGTCCGCACTTGTCACTGGAGCTGGAGGAGGAGGCTCTGAAGAGAGGGGACAGAGAGCAGGTAAGATTTACACTTACATCAGACTGGGAGCCCTGTATCTGGGGTTTAACTGAGAAATGATGGCAGAAGTTGGCCAGAGCAACTTTTGTGTTTTTCTAATGAGTTTGTCCATTAACGCCAGGCTAAACAAGAGTTTAGGGAATGAGACTTGCGCCTCAGAACGATGGAATGACTGATGCCTCAAACCAACATTCAGTACACAAATGCTTGTTAATCAAGGTTGACTTTTCCCCCAGGGGACATTTGGCAATTTCTGGAAATAGTTTTTGTCATGACGGGGGCAGGGAGAAGAGGCTACTGGCACTTAGTGGTTAGAGCCCAGATATGCTGTTACACGGCTACAATGTACAGGGCAGTCTCACCACAAAGATTATCTGGTCTAAAATATCAACAGTGCTGAAGCTGAGAAATCCTTCAATACATCTGACACTGCAATTGTATGACTTGAAGTAGAGTCTGGGCTTGTGGGCAATAATAATTGCACAGGGACGCCCTCCAGTGGCCAGTGTGAATCATGAGCCTAAATCCCAGTAATCTCCAGGTCTCAATCCTTTCCCCACTGTTTGCTCAGCACTGCACTGAAAAGCTAAAAGGGTTGTCCTGTCCTTTACGGATATTGTCCTTTCCCCCCCATGCACACAAATTTATGTGAAAGCATGGATCATGAGGCTTCTTCCTTCATGATGAAACTCCTACAATCTTCTAGTCTGTTAACTTTATGGAAACAGCTTTGTGTGGCAAGAGTACACAGCTCCCTTTCCTGAAGAGACAGTGTGAGAACCAGGGAACTCTTTCTCTACTGTGCTAACTAAACACACTCCAAAATTTGTGTTTTCTCTTTCTTGTCTCTTCCAGCTTCTTTTCGTCTACCAAGTCAGCACGGCGATTTATATTCCCATAACTAAAGTGGTATCAACTCTGCTGTCCTGGGAATATCAGAGAGCTTAGCAACAACAACAAAACTTTTCTGGTGTCTATGAAACCAATAAACCTCTTTGTGCATAAATCTCCATGACACTTTATTGAAATCGATCCTTTATTCTCAAAGCAGAGAAGGGACATTATTAAAGCTCTTCTTTCTTATTCATCTCATTTTTAAGCTTTCAGATAATTGCTTTGACCCTTTTGTGGGGTCCATATAAAATGCGAAAATTATTTGGAAAGTGAAAGCCTGAGACTCATTCTGGGTTCTTCCTCTGGCTGATTGTGAAGCAATTTGCCCTTCCAGACCACCGACCATGTTCACATGTGCCAGGCTAGGCCTGTGCTGACTTTTGATCAAACCACTCAGCCTGACTGAGTGAGGGGAGATGCAGTGCTTCCTTGCCTCAAGGAAGCTGATGCCTTGGGCCACGTGAGTATTAAAACACCCATGAAACAGATATTGGGCTGCCAGCCTGTGGGAAGCTCTGAACCCATCTACTTACAATGCTTCAAAGATTTTATGTTCAAAGTAAGCCTTGAAAAATAATGACCAGAGTGGTTCAATCATCCCACCAGTAACTTGACCACTGACATGCGTGAGAAAACCAAAGAATTCAGTACTATTTACTACCTTATGAAGCATAGGTCATCCCGCCTTCTTGAAACTGCATGTGTAGGCGGAAGGCCACACTACGCTGTTTCCAAACATTTACCGTTTTTTTTAAGTCCCTCCCTTGCTCAAATATCAACTCAGCATGAATCTAAGAGCCAACTCACCCTTCCATGAGAATGCATTGAGGAACCATCAATTGTGTCTATAGCATTGGTACGTGCGTTGAAGTTCCGTTCTCATGGCAGCATGTAGCAAAGAAACATCTCCAGTGCTCCAGGGATCAGAAGCTAATAAGGGAGAATTTTGATAGCCATCTTAAAAGATAATAAAACTAACTGATAGCTTTGATTATTGAAAAAATAAGTTCTCCAGTTTCTAAGAAAAAAAACTTCTGAAAGGGTTGTCAAGATTTAGGATCTTGAAATGGAGCGTACCACTTGAGGGCGCCATTAGGTTTTAAGAAAAGAGACCCCTGCTACTTTAAAGTGCCGTCTTTGGACCCAGACTATGTCCAACAAGTTCTATGAAATAAGATTGAGTTTAGGTCTCACTTCTAGGAAAAGGAAGGGAAACAGTAATCTAGTCTCTTTAAATTCAAGTGAGATGAACCAAGATTCATTTGACAAGTTCTAAATTCTCTTTTACGAAGTTACCCAGCCAAATGAAATGAAAAGGGATATTGTGTTAAAAGATGCTCTGTGTATTTTTTGTAGAAGAGACAGTTGCTTAAGATCAACATTCCAACGTGAAGTGAGAAAAATAGTGGGAACAAATTGCATAATAGGAATCTTCTGACTTCAAACTGGAAACCTAAGTTGCTTGGGTTCCATGGGGAAAACTTTGCTTTGCTTGGGTGTTTAAAAACTCCCAGAGGAAAGAAAAGCTGATATGTGACCCTAGCTTCTTTATCAGGCTGTTTGCCTAATGCAGGTCCTACTTTCAACAGGGAGATAGCAGTAAATGACAGGGAGAGCTGAAATTCCCTAGGTAGGTGTTGCAGAGAGCTCCTGCAGGAGTGGCTACATAAAGGCCCTAAAATGAATTTCTGAATTCAATAGAATATATCAGTGTTCATGCAGAATTTTCAGAAGGAGACATACAATAGGAAAGCAGACTGTTACGGAGAGTTAAAGATAACAAAACAGAGCATCATTAATTCAAATTGGACTTCCCTCTCCCCACCTTCCACATAGCCAATCAATTTCATCTTTGGTACTCAGTGTGAGTTCTGTGCTTTCCACAGAGCCTTTTTTTATTTTTCCAAATGATCATCTCATTGCTCAGTTTTTCTCTTGCAATTTTATTACTCTAATTGTTTCATATATGAATATAATCTTCTTTCCCATTGGAGTATAAGACTTTTGAAAGCGAGAGATAAATATATCTTTGTTAACTCCTATTTCCCAGCCCAGGGGGCATTTCAGACATATAATTAATACTTGCAAATTTACTGCATTATCTAAAAAGAAAAAAGATGAAAAAAAACTTTCTTTCCATTTGCTGTCTTTAAAGAAAGAAAAGGTGATTTCTGTTGGTGAAAAGGCTTAAGAACATCAAAAGCTTAAAAATATATATATATATATATCTAAAAACACACCCATACATTACTTTCACAACTTTGAGGCTTTTTAAAGGTAAATTACCATGCAGAAAACAACAGTCTAAAAACTGTGTGGTATATGAATCTAATGGTATTATAAAAAGTTAATCAAAGGGGGGAAAATTGACATCCAGTATTCATTACTGTTTATCAAATGCTGACTCTGTGCAAGTCACTTTATATTTATTCTCTTTAAACTCCAGGAATCATGCTTGAAGAGCATTAAGCAACTCATCAAAGGCCTGGAGAGAATGGGTGAGACTCAAGCTCTGAGTTCTGTAAATCCAATGATTATGGTCCTTCCACTACAGCAAGTTCTGTCTCTTTGGCATAATGATTGTGGGTCTTCTATGCTACAGGCCAAAGAAGCACTCAGCAAGAGCCAGGATCCAATAGAGATGTAATACCGATCAAGCCTCCCTCTTCTGGATTAGCATTCATGGGTGCTGTGAGCGCCAGCTCCCTCGCTGGTGTAATCAAGAACCTGGGGTCCAAGCTTTGTAGGTGCTGCTGTGTGACCAGCTGGAGGCTTCCTATCTCATTATGGTCTCTGTGCAGTGGCAGTGCAATCAACCTCTCCCTGCATTTCCATCAGGGTCTTGCCCATAATAGGCACTCGGTATCTGTGGAACTGAATCTTCCAGAGAGAGATAAAGGAAGTCTAACTACAGTTATGGCAGTAGGACTAGAAAGGAAGTGTGGATTCAAATGGCAATGCAGAAAGAATCTTTAGGACTTATCTATTACATGTGAGAGTGAGGAAGACTTTCACGTGATTCTAAGGTTCTATGTCCAGGGGAAAAAGTACTAAGAGGAAAAGTGATTAGAGTGGGAAGGGTAGAGGCATGATAAATTCAGAGCATTGAAAAGACATCCAGATGGAGTTGTCCAGGTACAGTTGAAAATTGTGGGACTGGTTAGTTCTTGGGAAAGAGACCAAATGAAGATGTATATTTGGGAGTCGTACTGCCCATTGTATTGGCAGTGACTTAAAAATCACTCAAGTTTTGATTACTTGGTCCGAGCCACCATCACTTTTTGTCCTGATTATGGCAGATGCCTCTTAACGGTTTGGCTGTTTGTGTTTTTGCAACCCTCCCTCCCATCCTTTTTATTCTCAACACCGTAGGCAATGTGAGCCTTCTAAAACATAATTCAGATTGCTCTTCAGCTAAAACCCTGCAATGGATTCCTTCTCTCTGAGTAAAAGCCCAAATGCTCACAAAGGCTTGCTCAGGCTCATGGTCCATGCCCCCAGCTTTGTCCTGGCTGTCTCCTCTGCTTGGAGCTCTCTTTCCAATGACCCTCCTGGTTCACTCCCTTCTCTACTTTAGGACTTTTCTCAAACATCATTTTCTCGTCAAGACTTCCTCCAACCCCTCTCTCAAATGACAGTATTGCTACCCCTCACTGATTCTCCTTTTCCTGTTTTGTTTTTCTCCTCAGCATTTATCACTCTCTGACATTCTACATATTTTTTTGTTTATCAAGTTATTGTTGTTTATTGTCCATCTCCTGTTGTGTGTGTGTACGTGTATGTGTATGTATATTTCAGCAAGTATCAGGAACAGTGCTGGGCAGTCAGTAAATATTTGTTGAATGAACGTTGAACTACTGAACCTATACAGACTAATAACTGTAGCTGTGAGATTGCCACGGGCAAAAACGTAAAGAGAAGAGAATTTAACTGTGAACCAGTCTTGGGCACAGAGGGGCAGGTGCATGGTCACCCACACAGCTGAGCTGGGACATAAACCCATTCTCTGATGCCTAGACCAGCTTTGGCCAAGACACCGAACAGCCTCATTTCCCAGAGACTGGGGGCCCCAGTAAGGGTAATAGAGGTATAAGGAAAGAGAAGTATTAACCATTAGTAAGCACAGGTCAGATCCCAGATGCCCCTGAAAAATATAGAGGATCATTTTTCAGTCTGCAGCAATGGGCACCTCTAAGGATTTAGAGATTTCACTTATGGAGTGAAACCAGGGGTTATTATTATATTAGTACTGTAGCCCTGTTACACAGCCTAGAGAAACAAAGGATACTTTAAAAATAAAGCAAGATGTGAATTGTCACCAGAACATTAATTAATTTATTTTTAAAAATGTTAGTAACATACTAAATTGCACTGTGGCAGCATGAAAAGCTCAATATACTTTCTCCAGGAGCTTTAACTGCCACCAGAGATGTCCGGATGAGTATTACTTGATGACTATCAAGTCACTTGATCACTATCCTGTTTTACCTAGTTTTTCCTTAAGATTCTTCTGCTTATTTGCCTGGAAATGTGACTGTACAGTCAAGGTGGTCATGTGTCTTGAACCATGTGGCCCACTGTCTTCTATCCAGACCCACAAGATTATTTCAGAAAACATCAGCCCATCATTGAGTCCTTGGAAAACTGATTCATTGAAGGAGAGCTGTGTGGTCAATTGTCTGTGGCCCCTTAGACAACCTGTCAGGCTCAGTGTTCAGCCAACCAGCAAGATTCCACTGCAAATATCTGCCGTTTAGTTCTGTAGTCAGGCAGTAAACTGGAAAGCCAAGAGTAGACGCAGATCAGTGGAAAATAACTGCCCACTTATCAGTGAATCTAGCTATGAAGTGACCTCAGAGAGCATTATTAGAAAAATGACTAAATTTCAGCAATCATTACCAGGCTTTCACACTTCAACTTTCATATGTGTCATGACCTTCAAATATGATCATGGCTGTCATCATCAACATCCACAAAAGTAGAATATATTCGTTAAGTTCCCACCACCTGTACCGTGCTATTCTGACCATCCACCAAGCATGCTGTCGAGCGTCCCCAGCCTTTGAATGTTCACTAAATAATCTATAATCATTGCCTGAGGCTGAAGCTGCCTTTCACATGGACCAGCTTCTACCTGGGTGATGAGTTTCACTGCAGTTGTTGTTTTAACATTTTCAATATCACGCGTCATGCTTTATCAGACACAGGCTACTTAGGATTCTCTGACCAGAAAGAGTAATAAGAAAACTATTTGAATAATATATTTATGAGTGTACGTCCATTTTTCCGTATAATAACACTTTGAGGGGACAGGTATTATTTTTACCAGTTTGAAAATGATGAAACCGAATCTCAGATAAGAAAGGTGACGTACTGATTCATAATCTTAGATAAGGGGTAGAGTCGTTGTTAGATGACTCAGGGGGGAAAAATCCCAGAAAACCATAACCTTTCCACTCTAGTGTTTTGAAAAAAAACGAGAGAGCATGAACTCTTGAATGGAAAAGATGTTGTTGACACCAGTGTGAGTGTGTGTGGGGGAATGTGTTAAAGAGAATGAGAGAGACAGAAAAACAGAAAGAGAATGAGAATGAGTCCATGTGCGTTCATTCAAAAAAAAGACTGAGCTCAGGAAAACAAAAAAACTTAAGTACCCAGGACCAAAGAAAAAGCTGCTCATAGGATCACTGTGAGCAGAGCCGATGGGACCCTGACTGACTGGGCAAATTCAGTGAACTGAATAGCGGAGAGAATCAGAGCAGAGCCTACATCAGGAAGAGAAAGAAGATTGGACTAGAAAGAAGGGAAACACCCACATAATCATTTCAAGCTCCTGAATGGGCCTCGATTCTGGAAGAAGAGCAAAAACGAGGAGTGCCTGGAAATGGCTGCTCGGTGCAGCAAACCTGTGTAGGCTGTACGACAACAGACCCCTCAGCTCTGGAGAGTTGAGGCCCAGTCCCCCTCACTCCAGTGACCACCTCTGTTGTTCTTCCTGCTGCCTCTTCCTGGCTCTGTCTCCCTTCTTTGCCTCTCTCAATGCTTCACCTGGCTGATTCTACTCCTCATCCAATCTCAACCTAAAGTTTACTTCCTTCCAGAAACTTTCCCACTTTTTGCTCTCTGTATATCCCCTTTCATGACATCACTCATATTTGTAAATTTTTTTTTTTTTTTTGGCTCCCCTACTGGAATCTAAGTTCCATTAGAGCAGAGGCCCTCTCTCTCATGTCCAGTGCTGAGCCTCCAGGTCCCAGGAGAGAACCTGGTACAAAGAAGGTGCTCAGTATTTTCCAGATGGAATTGAAGGAAGATTTGGGATTCACTCAAATGGACCCAGCAAATGATTATCCAATGATCTTTTAGAAGATGCTATTTTAGAAGAGAAAAAATGGAATGAGGCTGTAATCCTAAGGGTTCCATCTTTGAAAGTACTAATACCCTTCTGCAACTTTTACTTGCTTTGGTTAACTTTCCACTGTCATCATTCCGGGATTAATGTCGAGAATACAGACCAGGTTAGTCAAGAGCTACTCCAGGAGCTACTGAGGCATACGGCACATTCAGGAAGACCTATTGCCCTGTAACAAACCACCCCAACACTTACTGGCTAAAACAACAACAATTTATTCTGTCTCACAAGTCTGTGAGTCAGATACTCTATTGAGTCAGGACTTGGTTGAGCAATTCTGCTTCCCAGTATAGGCTGAGATCAACTCAGCTGCCTTCAGCTGGTAGCCAGGCTGGGCTAGAAGGGCCAAAAGGCTTCTTCACACACATGCCTTGTATTTCATTGTTCCTCCACATCGTTTCTCTCTGTACACAGTCATTCCTTCTGTGGTAATCCACACTCTGCTTCTTTACAACCTGGAGTCTGGCTTCCCTGAGGGAAAGTAAAAGCTGTCCAACTTCTTAAAAGGTAGACCTAGAATTGGCTTACTGGCATTTATCCCATCCTATTCATCAAAGTAAGTCTCAAGGCCAGCTCGGATCCAAAGGAAAAAGAAATAGACCAATCCTTGATGGATGGAGCAGCATGTACATATGGGGAAAGAAGGAGGGGATGACTTCCCTGTGGGAGACTCGACCACAATCCATGTTGTCACACAGCCCTAACGCATTCCTTCCCTACAAGCAACTTTCCCCTTTCCTCATCCTCTAACTTAGGGCTTGGTCTGGGCATATTAGTTTTGTGTGTGTGTTTTATGTCTATTTGCCTTCACGGGTCTTGAATGAAAACTAATCTGATACTCAAAAACAGAAAAACAAAAACAAAACACATCTGTACTGGATATCCAAGTTTCTGCCTCTAACTTCTAGTTACACTGGTCTGGTTTAAAGATTCACCATACCATGTATAAATTAATTAACACCAATGAGCTGCATTCAGAGTCTTAAAAAAAAAGAGGGAGATGGCAGCCTTGTATTTGAATTAGAAATTCTCTTTTGTGTGCAGATCATTTTGTATTTTTAACCTGTTTGTTCTATTTAGTTAATGAGCCTCTCTATATAGACTTCTGAACATTGGGTAATATTCCCAGAGATCAAGCACCATGGCCTTCCCAAACATGAATCCAATGAGCACCTAAACAGATGGAGATGGACAAGATCTGTGTGCCTTTAGATGCCAGGTCCTTAACTAACAGTCAGTGGTGCCTCACAGCACCCAGTAAATTGTTTCCTAAGGATTACTTCGAATCATACATCACAAAGGGCCATATCATCCAGTGGCATTATCAAGCTGCTCAGGCCTGTGCCTGCAATTACCACCTCTTTAGTGATATCCGTACCACTCAGGGTATCTTGGAAAGCTCCTAAGTCCTGGGTTCAAGACCCATCACTGCCATTTACTAAATATGTGGTCAAGGGTTAGTTGAGCCTCTGTGTCCTCTATGACCTCCTCACAGGATTGAAGCAAGAATCAAATGGGAAAATAGAAAAAGCACTTTGTAAACATTTCTACTCCTAGTATTTCTTTCAGTTACAACATCTCCCAGCATGTATATATTGTTAGCCACAGTGGTAGACAATCGAACCATCAGGACTAGTGTTGTGTAAGTGATTGTACCAGTCACTTTGCAAATTAACTCATTGACTGCTTGCAATAATGCCAGGATGTACTATTATTGTTCCCGTTTTACATGTGGGGAAATTGAGGCATATGGAAGTTAAGTAGCCAATGTAATGTATTCCAGGTAGAACATGATAGAGCCTGTTTGCTAATCCAGGCAGTCTGACTTCAGAGTTCATGCTTATAATCACTAAGTCACAGGCTTTCATCACCTTAGACACCGTAAGTGGTGCAGGAATAGAACCATAGGTCAATGGTATTAGAGCTGTATGGGCATTGATCTGTGGGCAGGAAGAAAAAGAAGCTCTCTTTCTGTTGGAACCAGGTCAGCCTGGAGCTAGAGGCAACCATTTTTCCTGACTATGCAGGAAAAACTTTCTAGAGAATGAAAATCTCATCCAGGTGTCTTGGTCAGGGAGGCTGCTTATTTTAACAAATAATGCCAATAAGTTTATTTTGGGTTCTCACAACAGTCTGACACCAGAAATCTTGATTGAGCTGCCCACCTCCAAGCAGCATCTTTGTGACCCATTTTCCATCTTTTTGATGTTGAAAAAGCTGGATGGTTTTCTGTTGCAGCATGGCACCTGGCACTTCAGACTTAGTTCACATGTGTGGTTGAATAAAAGACAAAGGAGGAGAATCCGAAAGTAGGACTCAGAGTCCTTCATTATCCTATTATCATACAAAGCATATCTAAAGAAATGTCTAACATCAAAGAGGGAAGTTGACAGCTAGGCATTTGTCTTTCTTCCCTGTCTCTCTGTCTCTCTTTCTTTCTCTTTCTTTCTTTCTTTCTTCTTTCTTTCTTTTTACAAAAACAAGCATTACTTTGTTTAGAAAAATGCTTTTAATGCTCGAGTATGAAAGAAATGTTTTATTGGGTGTAAAATGAGAGAGAAACTGCGATATTTACATATATTAAAAACATTTTTTTCATACAAGATATATTTGTCAAATGAAAAGCCATTATTATTTTTACAAACGTAGTATCTTAGGAAGGATCATTTATGACAAAGTACAACTGGACATTCAGATTTCCATTTTGTCAAGCACAAAGTTTCACTCACAAATGCCACCTAGATTTTCATTCAAATTCTCTGTCTCTCTGTCTCTCTGTCTCTCTGTCTCTCCCTCCCTCTCTCTCTCTCTCTCTCTCTCTCTCTTTCTTTCACCATCCTTCAGCACTGGATAGCTAATGGATGCAGGTGTCGAGGGGGCAGGGTGGAGCAGGCTTTTCTAAATTAAAAGCCTAGATAGATGATTCTGGCTCTCTGGAAGCAAAAGCACACAAATTATTTTACTACTTTCATTTCATTTTCACACACCGTGCTGGACTTACTGTGTGACCAAATCCTGAGTACTCACTCATTACCATAGTCAGTAAGACCCAGCTCCCTCCTGGGAAAAGCGTAAGGTAGATGCCATGTATAAACAAGTAAACGTGATAAGTCTACAGTGGACGTCTGGGTAAATCCTTGAGAAACCGAGAGGCAGAAGAGATTAATGAGAACCTCACAGAAATGTTGCCACTGATAAGCCTTTCATAGATCTATGAAGGAAATCCATGAGCAAGAAAGCTTTGGGATAAGCTCCTCAATGTCCCACCATTCCACTACTGAATAGCAAAAGGCTTGCCCCTCATTAGCTGAGCTCAGATAATACGAAGAATCTAGTATCTCTCAGCTGCATCATTAATATCAAAGGGTTTCCTGAGGGAAAATACAGATCAGAGTCAATACTCATTCTTGGGCTTCTCTGAAAGCCAAATCCTCTGAGACTGTTTCCTTCTTTTTTATCTGTTTCACATCTCTGAAATGGACTAGATGCTATTTTTACTTTTTACCTGTGATTCAGTGCTGATTTATTTTTTTGTTATTTCATGCTATTTCCTTTGTTATTCTTTTTAGCTAAAGTTTACTTACCTTCTATAATTTCCTGAATTTTAAACCTCCCCTACCATGTGACTTAGTCAATTCGGAACAGCACTGTTAATGCATAAGCAACTCATTCTGTTAATTGCTATAGAAGTATAGACTCATGTTTAAAATACTGGCTGTAGAAAATGAAACTTCAGGCTCTAAGAAAATGTGACTCACTCTAGCTGACAAATTAGTCAGGGGGCAGGTTCCGTCCCCGTCTCTCCGCTTTCCTTCGCCCCGTGCATATTAACAGGTGCCATTAGGTTCTGTGTCTGGCGATAATGTAACTAATCGCCCTACTGGGACACTTTTGAAAGTGAAGGAAGGCACTAAAAACCATTAACAAGCATTAATTGAGCTACAACAGATATAATTTGGGACTGTCCAGGACAAACCAAGATGTAAGATCATCCAATTATTATGTTTTCTTAAGCACTTTTTTCTTTTTTAAAAATTGAATATATTTGACTACATTGTATAAATTTAAGGTGTACAACATGTTAATTTGATACATTTATATATTATAACATGATTGTCATTGTAGTGATTTTTAGTACCTCTATCATATGACATCGTTATAGTATAATATTGTTATCTATAATCCCTATTCTGTGCATTAGAGCTATGTCTTATTTACAACTGATTTCAAGTTTGGGCCCTTAAACAATATCAGTCTTATTCCTCCACCCACATTCCCTGGTAACAACGATTTATTCCCTGTTTTTTTATGAATGTGACTTGTTTAGATTCCACATATTAGTGATATAATACAATACTTGTCTTTCTGACTGACTTAGCATAATGTGCTCAAAGTCCACCGATGTCGAGAATGGCAGGATATCCTCCGTTCTCAAGGCTAAATTTTATATATATAATTTATGTGGTATATATACACCACATCTTCTTTATTCATTCATCTGTGGATGAGCATTTAGACTGTTTCCATATCTGGCTATTGTGAATAATGTTGTAATAAACATGGGAGTGCAGATATCTCTTCGAAATCCTGTTTTCATTTCCTTTGGGTATAAATCTCCTAATGCATGCTTGTGGTGGCCATCATCCTGGCCTGTCAGCTTGATGACAGTGGGGTGGTAGAAGAAAATATTTTCCTTTTTCTGCTGTAGTTAGAGCTTTCCAAGCAAAGGAAACTAAAATCTGCGTTAAAAGGCAAACCTTGAAAGTTAAAGGGTTTTAGACCAGAAGCCATCAACTCCCATTCATAGGGTAATAAAATTTATCTTCCCCTGAAGCCAATGCTTGCTTGCATTCCAGAAAAGGGCTTTCCTTTTTCTCTTCTTGAGAGAATTGGTTTACAGTCAAAAGAGTGTAAATAATAGGGGAGTAAAGGCTTTTTTCTCTTTCTCAGGAGAGTTGCAATTGATTGCTTTCTGCCCTGTGTATAGGTCATACTTTCTTGATTCTCTGTCTGTCTCATAAATTTTGTTAAACCTGGACATTTCAAATAATACAATGTGGCAACTCTGGAAATCAGATTTTCTTCATTTCCCAGGATTTATTGTTACTGCTTGTTGTGGTTATTGTTGTTTGTTCAGTGACTTTTCCCAACTACTTCTGTAAAACATGTATTATTTGTTAGGTATTACCACTACAGACTCTACTCAGCTTTATGATCAGCTAATGGTTGGACAGAGATTTCTCATAAATGCCTGGCACTAATAAATCGTCCAGTCTTTGCTGAGGGGCTCTGTGTGTGTGGTGGGGCATGCCTTCAACATTAAATCAGGCAGTTTACAACTCCGCCTTAGCCTTCACTTCTTACTTACACAGAGCCTCAAGGTCAACCAGAAATAAGAGCTTAGGGCCTTCTTGAATCAGTCATGAGCAGACACATGGCCCTATACATGCACATAGTAGTCCAGATTTTCAGGAATATGTTGGAGCTTTTCAAAACCCCTATGGATAATTCATTCTTCAGCATTTCCTTTTAAGCTTCTGTTTGATCCACTGTTTGTCCCAATTGTTACCCATCACCTCAAGCATCTGTGAGATACCTGTACTTGCCTATAAATGTTTTTAACAAGTGACCCCAGGGAAAGGTTTTTAGCTTTGGGAGCTCAAGTCAGGTGAAATAAAGAAAGTCTTTTGATTGGAGTCTTCCAGGGAACCACCAGACCAATAAAACAATAACAGTCTTTTGGAAATGAGGCTTTGAAACAGCTCAAATTCCATTCTGCTCTTTCTTACTAAGCTGGAGAACAGGGATAAACCCAGGGCATGTTAAAATGCTACAAGCCTCACTTTTCTTACTGAGATTCTGTCATTTTTCTCTACGAAATGCTCCACAGGTTTCTGCAAACTTTTGGTTAAATTCTAAAGTTCTGAAAAAGTTAATTCTATCCCAATCAAATCCCAGCAAGTTATTTTATGAATATCAACAAGCTGACTCTAAAGTTTACAGACCCAGGATTGTCAACACAATATTGAAGGAAAAGAAGGGAGTTGGAGGACTGATACTACTTGACTTCAAAACTTACCATAAAACTACAGTAATCAAGACAATGCGGTATTGATGAAAGAATAGGGAAGTAGATTAAGTGAACAGAATAAAGGGCTCAGAAATAGACCACACAAATATATTCAACTGATCTTTGACAAAGGAGCAGAGGCAATTCAATGGAGCAAAGACAGTCTCTTCAATAAATGATGTTGGAACAACTGAACATCCAACTGCATAAAAAATGAATGAAAACACAGGCCTTATATCCTTTGCAAATTGACTCAAAGTTGATCAAAACTCTAAAACTCCTAGAAGATAACATAGGAGAAAACCTAGGTGACCTTGGATATGATGATGCCTTTTCAGATAGAACACTGAAGACATGATCTATAAAAGAAATAATTGACAAGCTGTATTTCATTAAAATGTCCTGCTCTGTGAAAAACAATACCAAAAGAATTAAAAGACAAATCACAGACTGGGAGAAAATATTTGCAAAAAGATACATCTGAAAAAAGTCTGTTACCCAAAATAGACAAAGAACTCTTAAAACTCAACAATAAGAAAACAGAAGAAGAAGAAAGAGCCAGTACACAATATGTATTATCAAACTATTTGCTACGAAATTCATCAGATGAGCAATTCACAGAGCCATCCTCTGAGACGACTTGTAACATCACAGAACACTTAATCCAGGGGAGGAAATGTAGTTAGTCTATCTTCTGGCTCTCATATTCCATTTGCCAAAGTTTCACTTTCCTCATTTCTGGGTTGAGCATGCATCATTAGTAAGCAGGGCTCATCAGCTTTCCATGCTTAGCACCTACTAGGAAGCCCCAGGGCAGAAGATGGTGACACATAGGTATGTGTATGAGGAAAGGCCCCGTCAGCTTGTACTGTATGAAAGTCAATCTCAACGCCTGCAGAGTTGACTACTGGAAACTGGAGCAAGGGCCAGTGAAGGAAAGGGAAATAAGAAATGGTACATAAGAAGTGATTGGCAAGGTGAATTAATAGAATATCAATGCAAGTTATGAAGATATAGATCAAAATTTGCAAAATATAAGAGCCATAAGAAAAATATTAAGCTGAGTGCTTTGCGGGATCTAGAGAAAGAAGGTAAGGATGTGAGAGGTGTCAGGAAAATTTTCATGACAGATGGGGGACTGTAAAATGGAAGTTGCAGGATAAGGAAAAACAGAGGGGCCTTCTAGCAAAGAATAGGGTGATTGATGGTTCAGTAACAGACCATACCTTAGCTGGGTTCCCCAGGATATCCTGAGACAAGGATTTGCATACAATAGTTAACATGGGAGGTGACCCTAAGAAGCCCAGCAGAGGAGTGGGGAAGTGAGAGAGAGAAGGGTAAGAAGTCACTCAAGGTGTGTCACACGAGCAGGTTACCTCTGTGGGCAGCTGGCACTTTAATCCCCTGGAGACCTCCAGGAGACTGCGTAGAGCACACCTCAGAGGCGTCCTCACTCAAGAGTGAAGAAGTTGGAGTTTTTTCCGTTTAGCTCCATTGTCACTGCTGTGGGCTCTCTTAGGGGCATCGACTCCCTGGGATTCTGGCCTGCCCCCAGTGTAGGCCGATCTTGCTCCTGGTTAGATAATCTCTGGGGCAGAGTCACAGATGATTTCAGGAGAAAGTCACTGACATTTAAGGGAATATGCCAGGGGGTTGTGGGCTGGGTACTGAGAGCATCTCACAAAGTTAGGGCTTACTTGAAGAACAAAGAATTAAGCAGTTGGGCAGGAATTAGGACATATTTAGAGCTATAGCCAAAGTGCCCTTAGGGACTTAGTATGTAAATAAATGACGTGAGTGTGTAAGGGCCTGGGGAACACGGGGGTTCTCTTGATGGTCTAAAAGTCGTAACCACCACTCATATCTGGCTGATTGTGGCCTTGAGAGGATGTGGACATAGTGTTGCCAGATCTTTCAATGTTTCTGAAGAAGCCCAAAATCCACATTTGTGTGTTTGTGTGTATGTGTGTGTGTGTGTGTGTGTGTGCGCGTCTGTGACATGCTTCAATGTCTAAATGTGATCAACTAATCAACAGTTTAAGAAACGCAGCCTGCTAAGTGAACAAAATCTACAAATTAAGACTAAACAGCTCTCAGGCTGGTTGCAACCACTAATGTGATGTAACTGTGGGACATAAAGTTGGGCTGGGACCATATTATAAAAAAAAAATTAATAAAGTTGAGCTGGGGCCATTTATTTCTAGGCTTGGAAATTCGTGTTTGAATCGGTTTGCACTGGAAAACCACTGAATAATTTTGAGCCAGAAAGTGGATTAATACGAGCTCTACTAGAAAAAGATTAATCCTGTGTTGAAGTATAGATAGGAAAAGTGGGGGAGCGGAAAGCACGGAGATAACTTATGAGGCTACAGCTATATTTCAGGAAGGAGATCACGAAGGCCTGGGGAGTCACTTAAAACAGGCATAATAGAAAGGAGATGCAAGACATAATAAAGTGTAGATATATCAGTACAAATGAAACATGACACTCTTATTGAAACAAACAAAAACAAGTCACTCTGAAAGTTTAAGAGCTGGGTGAGAAGAAAACAGGTGGGTGTGAATGTTAACCAGAAATGCGCCCCTGCCCAGCTGCAATGTGGAAAGGTGGGTCTTATACAGTTGACTGCACACCCACACACGTACCAAACAGCCCTTGGAAGAGAACGCTAAGGACCCAAGCAAGCTAATGATGAGTGAAAAGTCAGGGGACTGTTGATAGGTGACCTATCTAAGTGAGAAATTGGTCACTATGGGGCTGGGAGAGAGACTTCATAAAACTTTGCCTCATGCACAGCCTTACTCTCTTGTTACGTTGACAGAATCTCTGAAATTCAGAAGGACGGAAAAGGTTGGGGCAGAGTCCAGACCAGCTATGAAGTGTGTCCCTCAATTTCCTTCTATTTCCCATGGTTCTCGGACCCAGGGCTTCCAACACTGAAACCTCACCTCAGTTCTCTGTCTTCAAGGAATGTCATCTCAACTTTTGTTCATTTTTCTCTTCCTCGCTTTATCTCCTCTCAACAAAACAACTCATATCTGATCTTTGTTCTGTTCTTTCGTAGTTTTGTTCTAGATAACAGGATAAACCAACTGATGCAGACACTACTGATTCTGCACTCCATACTCTCACCCGACCTCTGGATTCACCTGCACCCGCAGTGGGCACTCCTGACCTTTCTGCCCACACCAGGTACTCTCCTCCTGCTGTCCTCTGCCTGGGCTCTCTCCTGTGCCTTACGAGCTTGCTCACCCCTTCACGCAGTGTCCTGAATGGTTCAGGGATTAAACACCCCCAAGGACAACCTTCAACCACTGAGGGATAAATGTCAGGGTATAAGTACCTGATTTTCGAAGGAAAGGTCCTGATGTGTGTGCATTTCCCACGTTTCCTTAGGAGGATCTCCAGGAGTGAGGCCCAGCTGCCAGCAGCAGTAATCTTCCCTTTAACACTACTTTACTGACTTTTCTCTCTTCCCTCTCTGATTTACTCCTCTCACCTTCCTAGAATCACTTCCCAAATGAACTGCCTGCATCAGAGTCCTCATCTAACATCTGGCCTGGTGGAGAGGGAAAATCCAAAAGAGACATCTGTCAACAGGTTGTTGTTACTAGGTTGCCCCTTTTAGATTACACTTGAGTCCTTACAGAGACCCCCTCGAGAGAAAAAAAGAAAAGAAATGAAAAGAAAATCTTAATACCAAAGAGTGACAATAGAGTTAGTGATTTGGGGTACCATGTAGAGCATAGAGGAGACACTTGGAGGCACATGACACCTATAAATATCCCCCAAACAGACTCCTAAACCCATACTTGTGGAGTTTTGCCCCATACAAAGATGAGAATATGCCCTCCCATACTTACATTTACAACCACAATGAAACAAGTGGAGGTTCCATGCCTGGACAAGCTGCTTTGTTCGTTAAAGAAAGATATAAACTACTTTTTCTCCATGGGGTCAATTTGAACTGCAAATAATGAATGTGGTAAAGGCTAAGGGAAGTCAAAATTGGCTCTGCTAAATACAACCTTGATTGATGACTTGCAATGAACCAAAATGGTCAAGTAGCATTCAAACTATGTTTTCAAGCAGTATAATTCAATTTAAATGAAAAAACTTTTAAAAGCCCAAACTATCTTTCAGTTTTAATTGTACTCATATAAAACAATGTCAGTTTAATGTGAAAATAAACTACTTTTACATTTAAAATACATTATACCCAGAGTAGGGAGAATGGTGCAGTAACAGTCAGATTATTGGCAAGTGTGCCATTCCTCTTTGTGTAAATTTATATTCCTACATTTTCTACCAGCTTTTCACCTTCTGGATTTCTTATAACCAATAAATTGTTCAGTGTATTGTATTGTATCTATTTATTGAGCAACTACCACATGAAAGACACATGAATTGTGTATAGTTCTGGTCATCCATGAGATTAAGGTCACTTAGGAGAGTGAGCAAATACAGAGGATTAGATTTTCAAGTCAAGCTTACATGAATCAGAGATCTTACCCAATATCAAGATTTTAAAAAAATTCTAAGCTACAACATTCAGGAAGCACAGACGAAGTAGAAGGAGGTTTGGGTCCTCTCATGGGGCTCCCCAGCTCCTTCTTCCATTCTAGACATGTACTTTCTTGCCCAGCATAAATAAAGTCTCTAAATAAGAGTCATAGGTCACTTTACATTGAGGGAGCATAGAAGTAATAATATATCTCCATTTTGTACCCAAGAAAATAGTATATGTCATAAGACATCCTCCAGGGAACTGTGCTTTATAAATCCATAGGTCCCAGACATGTTTCCCTAAACAAACCAAAGATAAGCTGTTGAAACAATCCACAGAAGAAGACTCTCCTCCTAGGAAATATTAGTCTATTTCCCAGAGACCCAATTATTGTGTTGATATGGAGATTCAACTAGGTCACCCGTCTTCCTTTCTTTTTCTTGGAAGCATCCCCCAGTAATGAGAAGAGAAAATAGATCACAAGCAAAGTGCTTCAACTCCTTCTTCCCCAGGGAGAAGGGACATATGCACAAATATTTACAAGACCCAACAGAAATCAGTAACTGGTATAAGCGGTTAGGCAATGACTGGTATAGAATTCAGAGGATTAGAGAGCAGAGACTCTATTGTCTGTGAGAGTTCATTACGCACATTGTAAATTATCTGAAATTACAGCTCCTACTTATGAAGGGCATATGTAGGGAGCCCCAGAGACCTGTTGTGTCCATTTTTTGAAGATCTGAACCAACCAAATGGAGATATCAAAGTCCAAAATGTTCAGAGACTGGAGTGAGTAGTTATGGGGGTGGAAGATATGGTTTGAAAGGCAAGTGCTGTTAGATTGTGACATTCCTTAGGCAACATCTTAAAGAGAGTTATTTCTTGACTCTATCTCCCGTTCTCTTTCACTCTCTTACTCTTTGCTTTTCTTCCCCTCTCCTTCCTTTCTCCCTCTTTAATTCAGTAGAAGTCTTGGTGTAGACGAAAACACCATATCATAAAAGTCTTTTTATAATCTGTATCTATGTATCATAATACAAATGAGTTCTAAATATGTGTGTGTGTGTTTCTATATAACAACTGATAATGATCTTAGCAAATAATTATTGAGTGCCCCCTATGTGGTGCCAGGCAACTATTTTTTGTTGCTTGTGATACATTCATGAACAAAATAAACAAGATCTCTTATATTGTGAAGCTTACATTCTATCAGGAGGCTATAGACAACAATGAGTAAACATAATTAATTAATCAGTAACCTATCTAGTTTATTAGAAAGTCATAGTGCTGTAGGAAAAGTAAGAGCAAATAAAAATTCTGGAAGGGAACAAGCTGAGATTTTAAGTCAAGTCTTCACTTTGTGATTAGAAGAGTAAAGAAGTAAGGAGGAAGGGCCGATGACAGAACATTATAGGTCGTTTTAAAACTTTGGTTTTTATTCAGGGAGGAAAAGGGAGACATTGGAAGGTTTGGGGATGAGTAATGCTATAATTTAATTTATGTCTGCCATGTTGAGAAGACTGTGGTGGTCAAGAGAAGCAGGGAGACCAGTAAAAAGATTATTGCAACAGTCCAGATAAGAGATAGAGGTGATGAGAAGTGATCAGATATGGATATATTTCAAGAGTGAAACCAATAAAATTTCGTGATGGATTAGATATAGTGTTTTTGAGAAAAAGAAGTCAAGGATATCACCAAAATTTTGGGTGTGAGCATCTTGAACGGTGGAATTACTCTCAGCTGAAATGGAGATTGAAGATTGGGAATGGAGCAGGTCTGAAGGATGTATTGGTTATTGACTATTGTCTACTTGCCTACCTATGCTCTCTACTTCTGTAGCTGAGAGTCTGCAAATTGCATTTTCCAGGCTCCCCTGCTGTTTAACTTCCTGTTAGATGGCACTAGTGGGAGATCGGAGGGGAGGAAGAGAGAAGGTCCCTGTTTCTGATTATTGCTAGAAGTTGCTGAAATGAGAGTGGATAGGGGTGATTCCAGAAGCCGGCAGCACACGCAGGGGTGGCAGATTTCTGGCAGCTTCAGCGCTGATCCAGCAGCCCTGACACGTAGCATCTCCAACAGTGCAGGCTTGTGAGCTCCAGCATGAAAGAGCAAGCAGCTCCTGACTTCTGCTTGCCACCCCTTCTTTCTTTAGTGCCTCCAGACCCCCTCCATCTCCCATTTGCAATCTTTTCAGACTTCCCAGCACCTATGAAACTTCTCTGTATTGAAAAGAGCATAGTGCAATTTTTATTTTCCTGACTGGACCCGAGTGACTCTGGGGGAAGACCAGGAGTTTCATTTTGGACATGGTAAGTTCAAGAAATCTATTAGAAATCCAATAGTTGATGCCAGATAGGCAGTTCAATGTACATATGTGTCTGGAGGGGGTGAGGCTGCCTTTTTTCCTTGGAAAAGAAGTCTGGATTAGAAATATGCTTTTGTTGCATGTTGATGGTATTTGAAGTCATGAGACTGAATGAGATGACCAGGGAATGAGTGTAGATCAAGAAGACATCCAAGGATTGAGTCATAAAGCTCCAACATTGAGAAGAGAAGGATCTAGTAAAATAGCCCAAGAAAGAACCCAGTATGATAGTTCACCACATAATGACTTAATTCAAGTTAGTAATCTTCCCGAGTCTCATTTTCCTGATCTGTAACTAGCAAGTAATAACACTAACAGCAGAATGGCCATGAGACTAAAATCCTATGTTTGCAAAGTATCTGAATCAGATATGCAGTAAATAATAAAAATGAAAAAATAAAGAAAGAAAGTTTAGTTTTATCCCCTCACCCTAAGTTCTTTGAAATCTGTTAGGCAAATGATCACATTTTAACAGCAAATGATTTCTAAATATAGAGATGATTAAAAGCCTGAAGTGCTTTAACCCGATCAGGCAGTAAGCCATGAAGTTTTGAACAATGATTCAAGAAGTGAATGCTAAAACGACCAAAACCTCAGCTTGTCAGACTCAATCCAGGTTGTGCTTAACCATTAGGTTCAAAAGTTAGACAAAACAATAGCATTGGGTACCCCACTTTTGTCTGTTTTATTTTCATGATCGGATTTATTGCACTGGACATATTTCAAATTATTGAATGGTTTCAAGTCCATGTTTTTCTCTCTGCATGTCTATTGTCCTTTCAGAGCTACCATTCATGTACTTGGGTTCAGGTTACTTTTTGGAAGCATCTCAGTTTCTGTGACTCAACCTGGCAAGTCTACTCCTAACCTGCTTGAAAGTTTGTTGATGACAATGGACCCAGAAATTTCCTAGGCATCAGTCAGCTGGAACCTGTTTCTGCTCCTGAAAAGGCCTTGGCTGAGCAGCTTAAACTTTGTTGTTTATGCTTATGTTGTATATATGGGACAGTGCAGACAAGCTGTATTAATTTGCTAGGGCCACTATAACAAAGCGCCACAAACTAAGTGGCTTAAACAATAGAAATTTATCGTCTCACAGTCCTGGAGTTTACAAGTCCAAGATCAAGGTGTCAGCAGGTTTGGTTTTTTCAGAGACCTCTTTCCTCAGTTGCTGATGGTCACCTTTTTACTGTGTCCTCACATGGTCTTTCCTCTGTGTGAGTGCATTCCTGGTATCTCTTTGTGTGTCCCAATTTCCTCTTCTTACAAGGATGCTAATCAAATTGGATTATTGCCTACCTTTTTGTGCTCATTTTAATGCAATCACCTCTTTTAATGCCCTATTTCTATAGTCACATTCTGAGTTAGTGGGTGTTAGAGCTTCAACATATGAATTGAGTGGTAGGGAAGGGAAGCACAAGGGCTGATTTAAAGACTTAGGAAATAGCATCTCATTTAGGCTCTTAAGATATTGGGTGGCTTATAAACAGAGACAAAAAGAGACACCCAAAAGATAGGACTCTAGGAGTCCAGGAGGAGTGTGGAGCCCTATAAATTGTGGCGAGTCTCAGAACTGGACATTCTAATGAGAAGAAGATGAGCCGGTCCACACACAACTCTCTTTGTTTTTCCTGGGCTTGTTGATAGCCGTATACATCCAAAGTAAAAGTTATTTCTCTTCCAGGTTGGGACACATGTCTCTTCATCCAGGGTCATACTTACAGAATCAGGAGTGATTGACTAATTAATAGTGGGAGCTCACCTACAGAACCTAGGAATTCCCCTCTGATGTGATTGTCAATAGTGACTGTCACACTTTCAGTAGAGCAAGCAGCTCTTTTTATTAAAATAATCAACTGAAATAAGCTGCATCCTTGAACTTAGCTTGCAGTTACCAGATGGAGAGTGGAAGACAGTGAGCAGGTGAGCCAGGTCTTATAAACCATAACCAGAGCACTGAGGATAACTGAGAAAATGGCCTTTGGGTCTCTCAACCATCACATACTCCTTTCCCTGAAAGGTTTTCTGCCTTGACCTTGCCTTGACCTGGGCGGGAGTTGGTATTGTCCTGGAAACATGGCCAGAAAACTTATGTATCACTTCACTTTGTTCTTTTCAATCTCTTCCATATCTGGCTCCTTAGGAGAGTTTACTCAGCCTTTCCTCAAAAAGGGCACCTAGTTCATGCAGGGTGGTACTATTTAAGGCAAGTGACGCTAGCTGCTATACCAGATGAACTCCAGATCTCAGAGACTTGGCACATTAGATGTTCTTGGTCAATAGGTGGCCTCTTCATGGTCCTTCAAAATCCAAATGCCTTCCATCTGTGGATCTCTCTTTAGGGTCTCAGAGCTATTTACATGTATATGGGGAAAAAGAAAGGTTTACAGTTGGCCAGATCTGAAAGTGGCACTCATTACTTCTAATCACGTTTCCTTGGCTAGAACTCAGTTGTACGGCCACATCTAACAGGTAGGGAGGCTGGGAAATGTAGTCAGCCATGTGCTCAGGGAGAGAAGAACCTACTATTCATGAGCAACTGTAGTCTCTGCCACCACGGTCTACCAGGAAATACCAGTTGTTTCCGAATTACTCCCACATAGATTTTAGGCACATATGTAAATTAAACAAAGATCACAACATAGCCCAAACAAAGAATCTTCAATTATTGATGTAACTTGTTGGGAGTGATTAGACATTATCTCAAACCTAGAACAAGGCCTTTGGATCACAAAGGTTTAGAATTAATCTCTGGTTTCACCACATTCTAGTTATGTAGCCTTGAGTTAAGCTCCTTAAACCTCTCTAGACTTTAGTTTTTGCTTCTGTAAAATCTAACATGTATCAGTATAAAATTGATCACAATGGTACCCTTTTTTCAAGGTAGTTAAGATGATTAAATGAGATCATCATTATGTGAAATATTCAGCCTAGTGCCTACAGACAATGAGGGGGAGCAGTTACTATTAAAATAAGTGTCAGAACCAAGATTAGAGCACAGTTTGCCTGGCACCAGTTTAAGTCTCTTTCCACTATAATACTTACTATAAGTAGGGCCAGCGGGTATGCACAAGCAGCAATGCCATCTTTCTTGGACTACACAGGCTCAGGGGAGAGTTGGGTCTTTTTTGTGCATCCCTCCCTTGATCCCAAGACACCATCCCCACTATATATTGTATGTCACTTAACACCTCTTTGCACAAGTGTCGGAACTATTGTTGTAAGGGGCCTTGGCTAGAGGAGTCATCCTCATCTACATCCGAATAGAAACTGAAACCCAGAAGACATGGAAGAAATGGAGAGAGAGAAGACTTTGCTTCCCAGGCATCCACTCCCAACAGATGACCATGTTCAAATGGGGACGAGAATCAAACGCGAGGTTAAAGATCAAAGAAATTAGACTACACTTTTTACTGCCCCAGGAGTAGTAAAATGATCCTTCCATTTGTTTTGAAGAAAAGCATGTTCCCTAAGCTCAAGAGAACATGCAAAGTAGATAGTGCTCTAAAAATGGGGTTCTTATCCTGAGTTGAACTTTGGAATCATCTGGAACCTTGTGAAATACCAGTTGTACCACTTCTACTCCAGACTTACTAAATCTAAATACTGGAGTTGGAACCCTGGCCTCCATACTTTTTGTGTCCAAAACAATTCTAAAGTGCAACCCAATAGTCTAATATTAGGAGTATACAACAGAGAAACAATTTTACATATGTAATACCGCATTGAACATAAAAGCGCATTTTGAATCTATATTAGTTTCTTATTGCAACTGTAACAAATTGTCACAAATTTAGTGGCTTAATCTTTCATATGTCCTATGTGTATTTTTGTAAATATTCTTAAATATCTCAATACATTTTTTAAAACTTCAAGGCAAGCATTGTTTATCTTCCTCTGATAATGATCAATTATTTATGGCCACATCATAAATAGATGCCTATTAGTGAGCAAATCCACAAATAAAATGCCTAGACAGCCACTTCATAGTTATCTCTTTCTGACTAAATCTTTCTCTGTCTTTAAGGAGAGTAAAACAAAGATATGTAATTGAAACAAAGTATCAAAAAAAAAAGTACGAATTTATTATCTTACAGTTATGAAGGTCAGAACCCCATAATGGGTCTTTCTGAACTAAAATCAAGGTGTTGGCAGGACTGTGTTCCTTCCGGAAGTTCTAGGGGAGAATCTGTCTTTTCTAGCTTCTAGAAATGACCTGGATTTCTTGGATCTTGGTTCCCTCCTCCATCTTCAAAGCCAGTAGCATGTAGCATCTTCAAATATCTCTTTCTTTCTGCTTCCATTATCGTATCTTCTCTGATTCTTATAAGGACGCTTCCAATGACATTAGGCCCATCTGAATAATTTAGGATAATCTTTCTACCTCAAATTCTTTAATTCAACCATATTCACAAAGTATCTTTTGTCACATAAAGTAATGTTTTCACACATTCTAAGGATTGGGATGTGGACATCTTTGGAGATCATTATTTTGCCTACCACACATCTTTAAAGAATGGAGAAATGGTAGTGGGGACAATCAAAGTGAGATTACCTTTGGTCACAGAGCTGGGTAGGTTTTAAAAGCTGCCTAGATCCTGAGAATGACTTCTCGAGTGTTATCATCCTGTTATCCAGGAAAAAAGCAGAGATTTCAGGTAAGAATT